>NC_039283.1:18177207-18400329 GCF_003368295.1 Carassius auratus
TCTGATTCAGAAAATTAAACTGTAAAAAATTAACTTACAGCAACATAACCTTACTAACTAAGATATTTAGCTTTGGTTGCACTGCACTGAAAAAGTACAAATCTAGGCAATGTGATGGATTGAGATGTCTGAGACTGAGATTTGTTCTTTCAACAAGTACTCAGTAATTTAGTCTGTTTGGATTTGTCTGTTCAATGAAGGTAATGTAAATGTATCTTGCATCTGCTAAAGACAATTAATAGCACAGGAATCCTTCATTTATCATTATAACACACAGTTTTTATTTATTGCTAACCTGTAAAGCAAAAAAATAGCATGTCAGTTTGCTTTTAAGTCAGAAAAAATAGGATCATAAAGATGATTCGCTTCTTTTTATTATTATAGGTAAACAACTCTAACACTTCACATATAAACCCCAGGAATGGTGAACAGATCAATAAAGAGAGAGAGAGAGAGAGAGAGAGAGAGAGAGAGAGAGAAAACTGAGCTTTAAACACCACTTTGGAAAGTAGTAGTAAATACAAAAACAACAGCAGGATCAAATTATAACACTTTTCTTAGTTTTAAATTAAATTTATGTAGTAGTCAACATTTGAAGTGGATCAAAAAAGTTAATCAAAATTGTCCTAAGACTAGAACGCATTTAGGTTTTAGGTTTTAGGACAACTTAGGATCCACTTCAAATACTGACTACTGTAAATTATCACATAAGCAGACCTGTATTTAAATGCATAAAAAATTAACTAAATTGAAGTTAAATTGCTTAATAAATCATAGTTTTTGTATTGAATTTGTAAACATTTCCAGCAGTCCCTTGCATACTAATGAATGAAACAAAATGGGTATAAACTCCTACCTTGTCGTGACAAATGATCTCAATTAATCCAGTCCTGCATTCCACCTCTCCCACTGCCTGCTTGCTTATTATAGCCTATTCACATGGGTCTGCGTTTCTCACATCTCCTGTTTACGCACAACGCTTTTATTTTTTACTTGTCCCTGCTGAAACCACATAAAATGAGGTTGACTTGTTTCCCTGAGTCTAGAGTCGTCCCCTGTCTCTACACAAAGGCCTTATATTGGCCAAATAAGCTGACTCATAATGCTGTATCTAGCGAAAGGAGGGAGAGAGAGTCAATCCTGGCTTGGCTGTTTTGACACCATATTGGTTTTCCACACCACAGTGAGCCTGGCTTACACAAATTAAAGCTGTGAGTCCCTCTCTGTCGACTTGTGAAAGACATAGTGCAGCAGGTGTACGTGATCTGGACATGGAGGTGACAAAACTCATGCTCTGTGTCCTGCTGCTTGCCTATAACATTTCACACTGTCTGACAACTAAGCTGTTCTTTAATTAAAGAAAAAAATATATATATATTGATGCTATGATTTTAATGTTGAAACATCTCAACAGCTTACTTTGAGGTTGCAGTTAACTGAACTTGTAATTTTCTTGTTCTGTTCAAATTTGTTTCTAAATGTTTCATTTTCTTTCTCTTTTCTCTCTATATTGTATTTGTATATATTTTATATATTACTATAAAAATATAAGGTCTATTTATGTTCTTGGTATATAGTTTTTTTTGTTCAATTTCTGTCAAATGAATTTGTGGCCTAAACTCAAGAAGAAGCCTCTCAGTAAAACTTTTGCATGATCAGCTACCACCACTGTTTATACCAGTTTTGGCAATGCTCTTATCTAACAAACAACACTCCGCCAAAGAGTGCGCCCTTGTTGATCTGATACAATGTCATCACAGTTAGCCGGCCTTCACTAAGCTGAACGCACACACATAATGCACTGTTTTCTCATATTGGGCCTGACTTTCATACTTTCACTTCAACAATCAAAACTCATTAGAGTCAGACAGGCTTCATTAGGTTACAGTAAATGACATGGACCTTTGCCAGGTTAGAATAACAGGGGAGCAAAACCTTTTCTCTGCTGCTGTATCTGTTCCCCTGACTCCATTAGAAAACCACAACACTTAAAGCCTTTGCAGACTGACTCCAATTTGCACTTCAGTGACTCCAGGTGTGCAAATGTGCTTATAACAGTCCTAAAAGAAGTACTATTGAGCTTTAACTGTTTATTTTTGTGCAAAAATTGTCATGGTAGGGATGTGCCGAGCAAACAGATGAGGGGACCCAGACTGTTTGAAATTAATATTTAACATTACATGATATTCACAAAATGGCAGCCAAACCCAAAAGAGATTATATATTTATCCTTATTTTGGCTTGTCTTACACTAACGGTGTTTAAAAATGCAGGAACTCTTCAGTGACAACATCAGAGGTCTCTGACCTGCATATTAAGGGTGATCTCTAACCTCTAAGTGTATCCAGGGAATGTACTTCACCTGTCCCTTGGAGCCCGTGCTATTCTCGTCCCAGCCGGGTGAAAAATACCCAGAGCCACTCTCCAATCTCCAATTAGAATTCCTCCAATCAATTCTTCACAGCAACAATTGCAACTGAGTGAGAAAGAGGCTGTTTATGGCTCTTGGCCCTCCACCATGCCACAGAATGCAGCCATGTGAATGGACACACGTATTAAAGGCTTTCTGAAACAGGTGTTGTTTAGCAATGGGATATGATGACAGATCTTCTGGACATGAACTATTTGTTCCCTTTGAGCTTGCCCGGGGAACAGAAAAATACATGCAACAGAGAAGGTGAGGTTCACACTTGGATGCCCAAACCACAGATGCTTCCTCAAAAGCGCTTGTATTTCAAGCCCACAGTGAATTTACAAGACGCTTCTGCTCATCCTTCTGTAATCCAACTTTGCTTAAAGCGATAAGGATAAGGAGTTTAAAAACAACTCTGTTGTGTGACTGCATTTGTAGCATTATGCATTTATAATCTAAGCTTTCTTTTGGATTGTGACTGATTTTGCTGCTTTACTCTAAATAAGTGTGAGAGTAAGATGTGGAAGACAAAGGTGTGAATACTTTATATTTAAATGTGCATTTGTTTTTACATTTAGATTATACTTCCCGTTATCTAACGTTATTAGTAATTTTATAAAATGTTTAAATGAAAGCTTTAGCATATCAGAAAATGGTATCTTTTTGATTTTGATGATATACATTATACATTTGTGATGCCTAAATACATTTGTAACATTGATTTCAGTCTTTATTTATTTGGACAAAACAGTATTTGATTCTGTTACCAACCATAACATCTTAATTATCTTAATGACATATTTCACCCAAAAATGAAAATTTGCGTTTTTGTAATGCTATGTAATGCTAAATCTGTTCTGATGATGAAACAAACTCAAACTTACTACTGTTGTATGAACATTATTCCGTTTTATGACAGAAAGCAGAAATAAAATGTAGTAAATTATAGACAAGTAATGGCTGTAAGTATTAGAAAAGAGTATCTAATATTTTGTACATGTTGTTTATATTTTACTTGAACAAATTAATATGAATATTGATGCTTCTCTGTTTTTCATGATTATGAGGAGCAGCTAAGAGAGGTCACGCTGGGTTAAGATCACAACAGTCTGAAGGACAGATTATGATAATTCAGCTTTGTGCTGGTCACAAGTCAGTGCATGTATATTGTGTACCCCAAAGAGATTCTAATGTAATGCAAAAGAAAAACATGTTTGGAAAGATGATATCATCTCACATGTTCCTACTTCCTGCCAGAAGGCAGCACACGTACGTGTATCAGTGGTTTAAACTGACTTTAACAGAACTTTTCAATGACACACAAGTAAGGTCACCTCAGGCTAAACTGAATGCATTAATGTAACTGGGTCATTGCACATGTGCTCAAGTTCATTGTTAATTTTAGGCATTTTTATGGACAATGGGTGACAAACATTTGCACATATGCTGTATAATATAAACTTTGAAGAAACATGCAGAATCAAAAGCATCTGCAATTCAGTAAATATGCTGGTGGGACGGAGACAATTTGTTTGTGAAGGCTCGGATTCAGATTTCATTCTAGTCATACACTTGTCTTGAAGAACAGAGTATAAATCAAGTCTGAGTCCATTGATTTTTAGTGTGATTGTTTAAAGGTCAAACATATGGAAGTGGTTTAGGCTCATATGTCATCTGTGAAAACCACAGAATCTGTTTCATTTATGTATGTATTAGACGACCATAGATTTTAATCCATCAATTGAGATTGCAACCCAGTTGCGCTGACAGATTGCCTCCAATCCAGGGTCACAGATCCATCTTTTAAATGAACCACTCTTATGGGAAAAACAGCAATTGTTTAGTTAAAAGATAGGTCTGGTCGATTGGGAAATTTCCCCAGTGAGACCTCTGCATCTTGCTGCGTGTTGTAATACAGGACACCCATTAGCAGGGTCATATGGTGCCCTGGATAGTTTAGTGTTTAAGCAGTCCTAAATAGATCCGTTTTAGGGCAGCAGGATTACACGAAGAACCAGGATGATGCTCACAATGTGAGGCAGACTTATCGAGCCCCCAAATTTAGTCCATAGGTAACTGCTCTGCTTTATTACAAAGACAAAACCGGTCAAAACAGGGCATCTGCACCTGAAGTGAAGTGAAGTGAAAGTGACATTCAGCCAAGTATGGTGACCCATACTCAGAATTTGTGCTCTGCATTTAACCCATCCGAAATGCACACACACAGAGCAGTGAACACACACACACTGTGAGCACACACCCGGAGCAGTGGGCAGCCATTTATGCTGCGGCGCCCGGGGAGCCCGGGGAGCTGTTCAGTGATATTAAACCCTGCTCTAAACTGATCTCATTGTGGCAGACCTCATAAATCACATGCCGGGCGTGATGAGAATGTCGAGTGACCAAGCAAAACAAACCAGTGATTAAGTAAGTGCTTTTACCACTCCGCCCTATCAACTGGTGATATATCAGGTCCTGCTGTGCATTACAACTCTTCTGATTAAAGTGCTCACCTGGACCGGCCCCAAACCTTGCGCTCCTTTAGCTCTGGCTCATGCAGGATGCTGTTTGAAATCTCATTAGCGAGAACTTGCACAGATTGATTAGTGCTAACTAAGACATCTATGACTGCCAGGCGCCTCCAAACGCCTCAGTGAGCGTGCGACCTGAGACAGAAAGCTGAACACATCTGAGCTGACCATTGACATCCTGAATACTATATTTAGTTGTATATTTGACTTCCGAAACGAAGGCATTCAAAGTCATGTGCCTCATGGCCCTGTCAAGTGGGCTTCAACGAACAAAGAAACGTATCTATCTATCTGTCTGTCTATCTATCTATCTATCTATCTATCTATCTATCTATCTATCTATCTATAGATTAGTCAATGACTCTAATTGATGCTTATCAATTAGTTTGTCAAACAATCAATGAAAATGCATTAATCAGTCAACACATCGGTCTATCCATCCATCTATCTGTCTGTCTATCTGTCAGTCTATCTATCTATCTATCTATCTAGTATTGATAAGTCTAACTGATGATCTATCAATTGCTCTGTCTACTAATCAATCAATCAATCAGTCTGTTTTTCTTTCTATCTATCTATGAGTCAATGAGTATGATCCTCCCACTATCAATGAGTATGTCAATCGATGAAAAACAATGAATGAATTAACAAATCCATCCTTTCATCCATCTATCTAGTCAAATCAATGCTTTCCTATTCCAGTTTTACCGAATAGTTGATATTCTGGGCAAATTATTTTAATAATATATTTTTCTTTATTGTCTGTTGTTTACTTTAAAATAAAATGGCATATATTTATATTTAATATACAACATATGTTTTGACATCTATGTAATAGCCTGAGTCAAACGAGTTTCAAAATGAGTTTCTTCCAAATTACTCGTAACTCTGAAGAACTCCGAACAACATCGTTTTGAATATATAAGTAGGAAATAGCCTACGTATATCTGAACAAAAACCAAAGCGGAACTCACCCGCAGTCGCTTCCCTCACGATAAATTCATGGCAGCGATGTCATAGCTCTCCAATCTCGATTCGCAGTTCCTCACTTCTGCACAACATCGTGCTCAGAAAGACGACGAGCATGTCTTGAGACAAGACCCGAATGTTTTTAATCGCTTTGCTCCTTCATTAATTCCTTCTGTAGCGACACATCCCTCTTGGGTCTAGTAGGATAATTGTAAGCTTAATTTAGGTTGGCTGTTCTCCGCTCTGATGCTGCCCTGCACTCAATCCTCTAACTTCCAACTCGCCACCTGCCCGTTTCAGTAGGCTACTGAACATCCAAACCCCGGCGGTTTACTGTTTACTGGTCTGTTCAGCAGAGCCAAGTGAAGGATAAGACCTCGTGAGAGCACTCTGGGAGAGTGACAGATATTTGCGCGGCTTGGCCAAATCTCTGGATTTAGGTAAAACAGCAGATGGTTGCTGGAGTGAAACGCGTGGCTTGCAGATGGAAGAAAACATCTCAAAGGACATGTTTGTTTCAGTCGATTTATACGATACAAAGACTGTTAAAATAAAAGTGCCTTTTCTGTGGTAAATAGCCAGTTTACCACAGAAAAGGCACTTTTATTAAAGTTATCTTTTCGACAAAAAACAGTGCAATAATTTATTGCACTGTTTTTTGTCGAAAAGATAACTTTATTTTTTTGACATGTAAGCCTATTTTTATTTTTATTTTTTGATCTAGCCTATATAAGGTAAAAGGATGTAGCTAAGTGGTTGTCAGAACTTTGAAATACAATGACAATATTACAAGAGGTAAAGGAATGGTACAGAATTAGCCATAAAAAGTCTTTAAAAAATCTTTATGAAAGTTAATAAATAGCTCATGCTATAACAAAGTTTTTAGATATTTAAGGTAGGAAATGTACAAAACATATATTCACGGAACATGATCTTTATTTAATAACCTAATGATTTTTGGGATAAAAGGAAAATCAATAATTTTGACACATACAAGTATTTTTTATTTTATTTTTATTTTTTTGGCTATTTCTACAAAAATAAATCCCCAGCAACTGGTTTTGCGGTACAGGGTTACATATGTGATTCTTACTAGTAGCCTATAACTAATAAAATTAAACTTTTCTGTTTTTTTTTTCTGTACAATTTTTTTTTACAGCGTCAACACAATGCAATTAAAACGCAATTTGTTTTCCATGAGGCTTTGAGTCAGATGTGAAGGCCTGCAACTAAGATCCTCTAAAATGCTGACCACGTTCAGATCTCCAAGGAATACTGCTGAACTAAAATAGCTTTTATTTAATAATATTTAAGAACTGTAGCCATTCACTTTCATTTTATAATATACAAAGTTTCACAGTCTGTAGAGAGACAACAATGTTCTATAACTCGTGTGAAAACATCTCGATGGTTAAAGGCTGTGGCAGCTATTTTAGCCTTCATGCCAGGATTTAAGAAGCTACACAATCATTAACATTCAGACTACATATATTCTTAAATTACTTAAGTGCCTGAAGTTGGGCATCACACAACAGTAACCAGCACTATTAATGTAAAATGATAAGACATGTTTTATCTTATTCCCTTTTTGTGTGAGGGGGACAGATACTGCACCCAATGAACAATAAATAAATTCTGTCACCAATGTACAAATGACTAACAGGTGTGATATTTAGTCTCAAAAACAATGAATCAGACAGGTCTTGCCTTAGACACTGTATACATTTGCTGACATCAATCATAAGAATGTTCCCTAATGGCAACAGACTCATTTCCACATGGTTATTTACTGCTGTTACAACTGTATAGTGCAGGTCCAGTTGAAACAGAGATACTTGCACTGGAATATCATACATTATTAGTTTATGAGAACAGTGACACACTCCACATTGCCAGTAGGATTTTAATTAAATCTGGCCACTAGAGGGAAAACATTTCAAATAAAGAAAGGGACTGAGAGCAGAAATGTCTCTAATATAGGAAACTCACCTTTATCCTCATTTAGTAGTTTAAGTTCTTTAAACTTCACAAGATTAATACATAACAGCAAGACTGGCCTATTTTGCCAAATCCTTTGTCTTTTTATTGCACTGTAGCCTATAGTTACCAGCAGTGATATATATTATATTATTTAAGTTCCATCGTGGCCTAATGGTTAGAGCGTCAGACTCCCAATCAAAAGGTTGTGAGTTCGAGTCTCGGGCTGGCAGGAATTGTGGGTGGGGGGAGTGCATGTACAGTTCTCTCTCCACCTTCAATACCACGAGCAAGGCATTGAACCCCCAACTGCTCCCTGGGCGCCGCAGCATAAATGGCTGCCCACTGCTCTGGGTGTGAGTTCACAGTGTGTGTGTGTGTGTGTTCACTGCTCTGGGTGTGAGTTCACAGTGTGTGTGTGTGTGTGTGTTCACTGCTCTGTTTGTGTGCACTTCGGCACTTCGGAGGGGTTAAATGCAGAGCACAAATTCTGAGTACGGGTCACCATCCTTGGTCATGTCACTTTTATTATATTATATTATGCCTTTATTTATGCAAATAATAATTGTCTAGCGTAAATGCCTCAGACTTTGGGAGAGCTGAGTTATATTGATATAGATCTGAGTTATAAGGGCACTGAGATAAAAGACTGGGGCTGAATAGGGTTTAAAATTCCTATGTGTGTTGACGTGTTGCACATGTTTGTTTCAGAAACTATTTGTCCTTGCATGTTTGCATGTTCAGCTTAAGATAGCAGTTCTTAAAATATCTTTGAATGTACCATATGTACATAACTTTGTTGTGTTTAGAAAAGCCTATAAATGAGAGTGCTTTAAATGGGTAGTTCACATTCAGAGTCTTTTCTCTTTTCTTCTTTTTTTCATATTGTAAACAAAATCCTTATTGCTGTTTGTTGTACATTTAAAAAGGATTTATCTTTTATCCCGGCACAACCTTCTGAAATCTACTACATCATTCCTAGCAGAATATTTCTCTCTCATTCTCTCTCTGTTTTTCTCTGTATCCACTGACACAACAATCTCTTGACCTGCCTTAATAAATGCCGTACTGACTTTGGCTTAGAGTAAGACGGGCTGCACACTGATTTGTATTGGTCAAATCCTGCCATCACAAACCCTCAGATCCCTGTGCACGTGGCAGATGGTTTTGAAATTGTGAATGTGCTCTTGCTCTTAAAAGGCTGTTTGTCACACTGCATTAATGTATAGTTTTCCAGGCCTCTGTTTCTCAACTCTAATCCCCAGCATGTGAACATCTGTGCATCAATGGTGGCGGCACTGGAAATGCAGGAAGAAACTCCTGTGATGCGATTTATGAATGGAGTGTTGAGGTTCCTCATCGCTGCTCCGTTTTTTACTCATAATAGAATAGATCTAAACATTTAACAAAAAGTTAAATGAAAATATTTGCGCATTTGGAATCAAATGCAAATATTTTCTCATGGAATCACGTTGAATAAATTTTTTTTTTTTTTTTTAAAACATCCCAGAATACACATCATGAGGTTGGTTGAAAGAAGTCGAAAGTGTCAAGCTTATTTAAAGTAGCTTAAATAAAGACTTGATTTGTTAAACCTCTTTTGGCCACCTGACTTCTGTGTTCATTCAAAGTTTTGATGACTTCATTATTTCACTAAAATGTGAAAAATAGATATTTAAGGGTGTTCTGATTTATAACAGGTAGTATATATAGGACATATACATGCCCACAGAAAAAGGGGAAGTTTGATGCATGGCTCTAGTTCTCAGTCTGAATAATCAACTGTAAAAAAAGGTTTCATAAGTCTCGTGACAGTCATGGGAGCAGACATGTGACCGCAGCAAGGCATTCTGGGTTTCTTTATCTCTGTGGTGGAATGTAAAGTAATAGAACACAGATGTAGAGTTTGCTGCTAGCTAGCTGGGTTAAGGAGTTAAGTTAAGTTAGTTAAGTTTTTTTTTTTTTCTGTGTATAGTAACTGAACATTTGTCATGCTGGAGCTATCTAAATTGATGTATTCTAAATAAAACCTAATATGTAATGTTTTTATCAGGTAAATATGATTGCATTGCAGTGTTTTGTGTTACAGTTTTTTTCAACTGCTTACACACAAAATTATTACTTGTCGCACAATTTCTAAAACCTGAGACTCAAACACCAGAACCACACACTAAATCTGCAAAACCATACACACATTTTTGGCCTTATACTCAGTTTTCAATTTCATTAAACACTTTTTGCAAAACACAACACACAATTTTCCATGCAACACACAAAAATCTGACAGGAAGTTTCTTGATTTCCTTTTATAAACACAACCAATGCCAAAATGCCACACTAATTCATCAGTGCCTCACACTAACTCTGCACATGTGCAAACACTTGTTGCTTTACTAAACAACAACCAATCACAACTTTAGTAGTGGCCTATAAATAGGCCAAAGGTCAAGTAATAACTTTGGAGAATGGATGCAAACAGAGTAAGGGGAGTTGGAGTGAGAGCCAGAGGACGAGGTCGACTGAAAGGAGTTGCTAGGGGAGGAAGAGGTTGAGTCAGAAATGGAGGAGGACAAGGAACAAGAAGAGTGGTCTCGAATCAGATTAGGGCTACAGTAGTTGATCATGTGATAAACCATGGTTTAACATTGAGAGAGGCTGGACTGAGAGTCCGGCCTAATTTGAGTAGATTTACTGTGGTGGGTATAATTTGAACCTTTAGAAATGAGAACCGGTATGTAACAATCTAATGTATTGACACATGTTCTAATGTACACATAATTGCTTTTTTTACCATAACAAACAATAGGCCTATACTATACTATAATATATTTTACTGTAGTACCCTTGCATTCATTTACAGTTTTTTTCATCTGCTTACACACATTTTCCAAAGCTTTCCTCTTTTTTTTTTCTTTTTTTTTAACTTAACACACAAATTCAAGAATTGCACACACAAGATGCAAAATGCCTCACATCTCTTTCAAAATGAAACACCACAGTCAAAATATCACAAACATATTTCAAAAGCAAACATTTGCATTACGTTGTAAACACCTTTACCATAATGCTATATTTTTGATTATGTCATATACACACTGTTATTCAAAACCTAAAGCTCTTCTTTTAAAAGCTCACATGTACATGATTGAATGTAATTGGGAGAGAGCTGTTGAATATATAAAGTAAAAACAAAAGCAAAATTGAAACCAAACTTTATTTTTTTATGTTTTGCTCTTTTGTGGTTGTAAATGTAGTATTAGTATACTGTACAACGTTTGAAAAGAAAAAAAAATACATCAAAAATACGTAGTGTTGTAGCATGTAGTGTAAAACCAAACATAATGTGTGTGCTTGCATGTGGAGATGGTTGGGTGTATCTAGGCTCCATCTCTCCTCCGGGCTGGGTCCGGCCAACATACGTCATCCATGTCACATGCTATATTCTCTCTTGATACCTTACCAAACTGTGACCAATACAATGCACTGTAGTAAATGAATGCAAGGGTACTACAGTAAAATATATTTATTATAGTATAGGCCTATTGTTTGTTATGGTAAAAAAGCCATTATGTGTACATTAGAACATGTGTCAATACATTAGATTGTTACATACCGGTTCTCATTTCTAAAGGTTCGAGTTATACCCACCAAAGTAAATCTATTCAAATTAGGCTGGACACTCAGTCCAGCCTCTCTCATTGTTAAACCATGGTTTATCACATGATCGACAACTGTAGCCCTAATCTCATTCCAGACCACTCTTCTTGTTCCTTGTCCTCCTCCATTTCTGACGTGCCTCTTCCTCCCCTTCCTCCCCTTTCAACTTCACAAAACAGACCCACCCACCTCTGTAAAACACACAGAGATGTTAGTCCCGTCTGAATTGGTACATGAAAATTGCAGACGTCAGGTGGTAAGAATCGAAACTCAAACGTAGTTTAGAAAACTAGTCCCGTCCAAATAGGGCTTTAGTCGAACTCGTCCTCTGGCTCTCCCTCCAACTCCTCCTACTCTGTTTGCATCCATTGTCCCAATTACTTGACCTTTGGCCTATTTATAGGCCACTACTAAAGTTGTGATTGGTTGTTGTTAAGTAAAGCAACAAGTGTTTGCACAGTTAGCAGAGTTAGTGTGAGGCACTGATGAATTAGTGTGGCATTTTGGCATTGGTTGTGTTTATAAAAGGAAATCAAGAAACTTCCTGTCAGATTTTTGTGTGTTGCATGGAAAATTGTGTGTTGTGTTTTGCAAAAAGTGTTTAACGAAATTGAAAACTGAGTAAAAGGCCAAAAATGTGTGTATGGTTTTGCAGATTTAGTGTGTGGTTCTGTTGTTTGAGTGTCAGGTTTTAGAAATTGTGTGACAAGTAATAATTTTGTGTGTAAGCAGTTGAAAAAAACTGTACTACAGTGCATTGCATTGGTCACAGTTTGGTAAGGTATCAAGAGAGAATATAGCATGCGACGTGGATGACGTATGTTGGCCGGACCCAACTCCGGACCCAGAGAGATGGAGCCTAGATACACCCAACCATCTCCACATGCAAGCACACACATTATGTTTGGTTTTAAACTACATGCTACAGCACTACATATTTTTGATATTATTTTTTTTCTTTTCAAACGGTGTACACTAATACTACATTTACATAAAGTTTGGTTTCAATTTTGCTTTTGTTTTTACTTTTATATATTCAACAGCTCTCTCCCAATTACATTCAATCATGTACATGTGAACTTTTAAAAGAAGAGCTTTAGGTTTTGAATAACAGTGTGTATATGACATAATCAAAAATATAAGATTATGGTAAAGGTGTTTACAACGTAAGACAAATGTTTGCTTTTGAAATATGTTTGTGGTATTTTGACTGTGGTGTTTCATTTTGAAAGAGATGTGAGGCATTTTGCATCTTGTGTGTGCAATTCTTGAATTTGTGTGTTAAGTTTTGAAAAAAAGAGGAAAACTATTCAATAGTTTAATCTATCCGGGTCAGAGTTAGACCTTCTTTCTAGGTATTGCAGTTTAATATGTTATAATATCAAATTAATTCCTGTGAGCACCATGTTTTACCAAGAAATTCCAATAAATGAGATGAACAGTAATTATCTGAAGTATATTTCTTGATACACTGAAAAAAAAAGTGTATTGAAGCGCTGTATTGAAGCGCTTTTTATTGATTAGTTTGTACATTTGTTGAATAATGTGCAATAAATTGTAATTAATAGCAACTGTGTTCCACGAACTAATCCCAGTTTTTAAGATTTTTTGGGACACAGGTTTTTTTTTTTTCAATAAACAAAAGCTGAATACATTCTTAAATTTAGTCTTCTCAGGCTTGTCACCATGTCAGCAGGCTGTACTGCTTTTGGCCTGTGATATTTATAGATTTGCTTGTATGTTTGTGAGTAATCTGCACATAGTATGAACACTAGGGGACTTTCCTCGTTATACATTTATATCTTAGTGCTGACCCCATGCCTATACAGTAGACATCATGGGACAATTTTAAAGTAGACCTCATGCAGTGACACACTGCACAGGGAACTCAGGTTGTTGACTAACAAGCGGAAGTGTTCATGACAAGCTAACATGGCCTCAGGAGAACGAAGTAGAAAAAGATTATTGATACTATCAAATCAATTGTGAGTTAGAAGTCATATGTCCTCTATTTATGCCAGCTAAAATACCAACTGAAATTGTGAACTGATGAATGCACAGAAGGTTTCAGACTCTTAATCACATCCATCTTTTTGCAGGAACCCAAAAGAAATTCCCTAAAAATCTCGATGGGTTGTTTCTTTTGTTAGTGTGACTAAAACTATCTAGCCTGCTAAATTAGCGGAAATAATTAAAAACCACTATCATTAAGCAATTCCCAAGATGTTAGAGAGAATTTAAGCAGTTTTGGAACAAGGAAAAGCTACACCAAATGTATTATGTAAAACTAATGGTTGTTTATGTAAAAATAATGGATGCATTTAGAAACTTCTTGGTGCTGCTTGCTAATTTTTTTCTTGCCAACCTTATTATGCAAAAAATTTAATATAATTTAAAGCTGAAAACAACACAAATGATCTCTAAAATATTATTATAAATTCTCTCGTTGGTAGTGTTGGTTTTAGTAAATTTACTCAATTTAATTTTAATTTTAAATTTAAATCTCTTTCCAAGACCTTGGACACTATTCCCAACTTCCCAATTTTCCTAAAACTGTAACCTGACTCATGACATCATCGCTTTGAGCTGGTGTTTAAACTATTCCAGATGAACCGGGTCTTCTTTTTCCTGCGACAGGAGCAACTTCCTCAAAACTCCAGCATATAAAGAGGTCGTCCACTAACCCAGTTTCAAACCAACATTCACCTTTTGTTCTGAACTTCTGGAAATCAGGTAAATGAGTTTCCTCATCACCACTGTTTTTATTTTTAACTCCTCGTAAATGATTTGCATTGTTTATTTGTAAAGTGTTATAATTGCTGTTTTAATATTATAAAATGTTTATTTGAAGTTGTGGGTGCACATTTGTTGCAATCACTTTCGCATTCTTTTTATTCTTCATTCTTTTAAAAACATATAACACTGCAAATTTCTTCTAGCACATTTCAGAAATCACCACTTAATTCTCATTTCTCTAAACTGACTAAATACACTCTAAAAAACGCTGGGGTTTTGCAGCCCAGCTTTGGGTCAGCCCAACTTTTTGGTTAAAAATGTAATGTAAAAATTTAACCCAAGTGTTGGGTTAGTCCATATTTGACCCAAAGTTGGGTTGAAACAACCCAGCATTTTTTAGAGTGATAAGTTTCACTGTCTGCGGGTGTTGTTCTTGTTTGTGGTTTATGGTTAACATGGTTTCAAGAGCGCCACGGGTGTGCCACTGAAGTTTACAGTGTGGCTTTACACCTCTGACTGTAGTTTTGTTTGTCAGGGCATAATGCATGCATTTGGTGGAATCACCCTGCTTGTGGTGGTGTGGGGTGGACTAGCTCACACTATGGAGAACCTCACACTCGATGAAGCATGGGAGGACTGGAAACTCACCCACAAGAGGGAGTACAATGCCCTGGTGAGTAATAGCCTATAAAGACAATACAATCATATTTAGTACCTTAAAAAAAAAGAGGGGAAGGTAGCTTGTATTTTTTTAAAGACTACATTGATTGGAATTTAACGGCTAAATCCCTTTATAATAGGGCTGTGCCTTAACATGCAACCCGGCTCAATAATAAAAAATAAAGAGAGAAAGAAAGGGATCTGTTCATTTTTTATTTTATTTTAAAGAGTTTCAAGTATTATATGCGAATTCCACCTAAATCCTTACTCAAAGATGCCATGCATTAGAGTATAAAATAGATACATCTTAATTAAAGGAATAGTTCAACCAGAAAAATGAAAATCTCCTGAAAACTTACTAGTCCATAGGCCATTCTAGATAAAGATGAGTTTGTTTGTTCATTGAAACAGATTTGGAGAAATTTAACATTACATCACTTCCTCATCAATGGATCCTCTGCAATGAATGGGTGCCGTCAGAATGAGTTAAAACAGTTGATAAAAACATCACAATAATCATCAAGTAATTAACATGACTCCAGTCCTTCAATTAAGTCTGTGTGAAGCAAAAAGTTGCATGTATGTAATAAATAAATCCATCTAGACATTTTTTACTTCAAACAACTGTTTCCGGCTAAAATAAGAGCCCTTTTTTTCCAGTGTCTTGCAAAGTATCATAAGTTGGTGGTTTATATACAGTTTAGGAACCACTGGCCTACATCATTCAAATCACTCATTGTTTGTGCCTTCTTACATCTGTGCTTTATGGTGGACAGGATGAAGAGTCTATTCGACGGGCGATTTGGGAGAAGAACATGCAGTTTATTGAGGCCCATAACAGAGAGTACGAACTGGGGATTCATACCTATAATCTGGGCATGAACCATTTTGGAGATATGGTAAGTGCCCTAATTCAATCTATTAATAATTTGCTGCTGTAGAATGTTTAACACATTGTTTTACAAACATTTGTCAGTCTAATATGTTGGAAAACAGCTGTACATGTGTGTTTCTGTGTCTTTAAGATGTCACATTCTTGCTAAACTTGTTTGGGAGTAAACATGACAACAAGAATGTTCCAAGAACAACATATGTATCATGAAGGAAACTAGATCCAAGTAAATTGATAACATTTTTGAATGCTGATCAGGATTTTTTTTTTGTCTAATGCTTATATCTCTGCAGACACTAGAAGAAGTGGCAGAGAAAGTCATGGGACTTCAAATGCCCATGTCCCGGGACCTAACTAACACATATGTGCCTGAGGACACAGTGGAGAAGTTGCCCAAATCAATTGACTACCGCAAACTGGGATACGTAACCTCTGTCAAGAACCAAGTGAGGAAATGTCATAATAATTTAGTAATATTGTGGCAATATTTCCTCATTCTGAGAAACTTTTACATGACCAATCCTATCCTCACGTGCTTTCAAACACATTTCTACAGAATGAGGGTTACCATCTAACTTTGATCAATACCGTCTAAGTATCATTTGTTGTTTCAAGCCAACTATAGTTACCAAAGTACTTAAGATTATTTCTCCACCAGTATTTAAGTGTTTTTCTCCCTCGCTCACCTCAGGGTTCTTGCGGCTCATGCTGGGCCTTTAGCTCTGTCGGGGCTTTGGAAGGTCAGCTGAAGAAGACCAAAGGTCAGCTGGTGGACCTCAGTCCTCAGAACCTGGTGGACTGTGTGACTGACAATGATGGCTGTGGTGGAGGATATATGACAAAAGCCTTCAAATACATCAAAGACAACCATGGCATTGATTCAGAGGAGGGCTATCCCTATGCTGGAATGGTAATAGTTAGCCAAATGGCTTAAAAAGCATTTTTTTTTTTTTTTTTTTGCTTAACTACACAAATTAAATTAAAAATCACTGTATCATAATTATTTGGTTAAATGTAAACAAGGTCACAGCCAACCAATGATTTGCTGACCAATGACAATAATTTACAACACTTCGTTCACATTTCAAAACTCTTTACAATGTTAGCACAACAGCAATCTATGTCAGATAAACTGCAGACATTTTTCCATCGCTTTTGCACTACGTGCATAAATGCATTGTTACACCATTGATGGTGTTATTTTAGGTCATTGTTTTATGAGTGACAAAGTGCTACTTCTCTAATGGAAGAATGACTTGATTTGAGACATGAAGTGTTTGGGTTGTTTTAGTACATTTGATGTGCCCAGCTGAAAGTTGGTAAGAAGATCTGTGTGAAGAATAATATTGAAAAATGAGTCCTAGACATTTTTTTTTTTTAAATGTTGACAGTCACAAGTTTTCATCACTTCTGCCCAATGCAGGAACAGCAGTGTGCCTATAACAGTTCAGCAAGAGCGGCCAGTTGTAAAAGGTATAAAGAGATTCCTGAGGGAAATGAGAAGGCACTGACTGCTGCCGTGGCAAAGGTGGGACCTGTATCAGTGGGTATAGATGCCATGCAGTCCACCTTCCTGTACTACAAAAGCGGTACTTGACATCACTTTTACAACTACGTAGTCTTTTGGTGTTGTTGTTTTACTGAAATGTTTAAAGTGAAGGTCACTAATAAGACTAAAATCTCAATCCCTGCTATGTCCAAAACCCATTTTTAGGTGTGTACTTTGATCCCAACTGTAACAAGGACGATGTTAACCATGCAGTTCTAGCTGTTGGTTACGGAGTCACGCCGAAAGGGAAAAAGTATTGGATTGTGAAGAACAGGTAAGGCACATAAGCTGGGAACAAAGGACAGCACTGATTAAAATAAAAAATAAATAATTTCATTAAAATTGTTTATTTTAATAAAACACAATAATGATTCAAATGAATAATTAAAAAAAATATGATTAATTTAAAAAATTACATTTAAATAAAATATATAAATATTACATTTTTAAAAGAGTAAAAACATTTCCATGTTGTCCTTGTCAGCATGTAATAGCGTAAAAAATCTCCTAATCCATCTGTTTTTGTTTCTGTGCCTGAAGCTGGGGTGAAGACTGGGGGAAGAAGGGGTACGTCCTGATGGCTCGTGACCGTAACAATGCATGTGGCATTGCCAGCCTGGCCAGTTTCCCTATCATGTGAGAGCTGGAAGTACGGAGCTCACAAGGGACCAAACTTGTCTACTTCTGACCAGTAACAAAAGGGACTCAATCACTATCAGTGTACTCAAGCATTAAATAATGATTGGGGAAACAGTCTTTAAAAGAAGCAGTTGATTTGAATACCACAAGGTTAAGTGCATTTCCCTCTTGTGTCCTAGATGTCTTGTTCTTAATTCGTTCAAATTAAGCAGTTAAAAAAAAAAATGTTCTTTTTTTTTTTTTTTTTTTTTTTTTGCAATAATTGAAATTCAAAAGGGAGATTTTGATATTGTGAATACAGTCTGTTAAACTTTTTCCCCCTGGTGGGATCTTGACAAACTTGTTTTATGTTGTTTTGATTATATAGAGTATTAAGCTTTTTTGTGTGACCATATTAAATAAAACTGTTAATATTTGGGTAAAAGTATCTAAATGTTATTTTCACAAATGGTTTGCAATAAAGTTTAATGATGTAATGTTTATGACACAGTTAATACCAAGTCAATATTACACCTCTGTACAGAAACGTTTCCTATTATAAATGACATTCAAAGAATAAAATATAAATGCCAAGCCACATTTATTTAGAATTCAGAGAACATGGCCTCTGTAATACATGTACGACTCTGTTCGACATGTATGACTCTGTGCGACGTATGAAGGCGTAGATTTAGTTTTGCTGATGAGGAAGAGAAAGCTTCAGTCTTTTTTGGGGGGAGAGACGAAACCAAGACAGGTCAAGAAAAGAAACATACTGTACTAAAGAAACTAAACTGTTTAAGTAGCCTCAGCTGTTTAAACAAAAAATATGACAGTCATGTGTTCACTGTTATGAAACCTTATGACCATAATTGACCCCCCTCCCCCCACTTTTTGTATCTTGTACCCACTTCTTCACATTCAACTGCTACCTATAATCTCTATACTGTATGTAAAAAGAAACAAAGTAATAATTGTCAGAAATAATTACTAAATGACACAATTACAAAAATGAAGATGATGAATAAAAACTTGAGCAATGCATTCATAAGCCACTATTAATGTTAAAAAGATGCCTGGGACAAATAACATTAAAATTATTATGATTCTTTTTTTTAAAGTCACATTTATTTTTTCACATTTTCCAATGGTAATCCAATCACATTTATTATTTGTCTATTGATTACATTTCTTATTTATTATTGATTGCTTTATTTCAGAAAGCTTTGCGTGGCGTGAAATGTAATGCAGTAGCTATTTAAAATCGTCAATGCTGAACACTCCACTTTCAGTTCTACATACAGTTTGCTTGTACTTTCTGAATGATTGAAAGCTGCAGTCAATATTCCACAAAGCTTTTGTTCCAAAATATAAATACAGACCATAGTCCTATTCAGAATCCGCAAAATTCTATTTTCTTATTGAGAAAAAAAGATTAATGAACCATTTTACCACTCAGCATATCTCTAATATTAACTAAGAGTTATCACACATTTAATCATTCTAAGTGTAGTTATATTAATTTCATCAAAATCAGCACCAGGTCAGCACAAATATTTGCCAAATCATGATGACTATTTTTTATAAGAAAATAGCAAATGCTTCATGAAAGGAAAAATTAGGTAATGTCCAATTCCACAGTGGTAATGTGGCCTATATCGATTTTTTTCCAATGTCATTCTAAGCACAACATGTTCATCTAGGACCTAAAACTTGTGGCATATGCACTCTCAAAGCCAGATACCAGGTCAGCAGTGTATAGGCTACATGTGCTTGCGTGCTCTGACGCTGTGTTTAACCAGATCACTTCCTCTGTCTGTCTTCCTGTTTTCTTTGTACATTGATATATCATTTAAAAACAAAAACTATAATTATGGGTATAGTTCTAAAATACCACGTGGTTATCAAGTCTTCTATATTCTTGTGTGTAATTAAAAATAGTCTTCTGTGCATCTATTGTACATCAATAACAATAAATTCTTCTGGTGTTTAATTTAAATTCCGCTAGATGGCGACCCAAACACAACGTATGAGAAAGCATGTAAAATGAAAACATTCGTTTCCAATCCATGTGAAACATATCAGAACCTAGTTTGATTCCAGCGTAGATTGAGTATTTCTACCAATCGTAGATGACAGCTGCTGCTCTTATTTACTTTACAGTTACAGAGTAACTTTGCTGGTTTACACGTGGAAATTCCCCTCAAACTATAATTACACAACCTCGGAAATATTGTTTTTAGGTTAGGCTGCAAGTTCCCATGCATCTTACAATTGCATATAAATAATATTAATAATAGTATATAGGCATATATATATATATATATATATATATATATATATATATATATATATATATATATATATATATATATATATATATATATATATATATATATATATATATATATACATATATATATATATGTATATATATATATATATATATATATGTATATATATATATACATATATATATATATATATATATACATATATATATATATATACATATATATACATATATATATATATATATATATATATACATATATATATATATATATATATATACATATACATATATATATATATATATACATATATATATATATATATATATATATATATATATATATATATATATATATATTGTATTATTTTATTACTACATTAATTACATATTGTTTTTTAATTACATTTTTATTTTTGACTATAGGACACTATTTTTGACAAAAAGTAAGCAAAGGCATCTGTGACATATGACAACAGGCAGAGATTAGCACGTGATAGAACAAAATAAAAGCAAAGCAACCAGGAACTCACAGACGCTGATCATCGCCTACGCTACAGACCACCGGAAGTGCAGCTTACCGAGAGTGCACAGGTGAGACTAGACAAGACACATGAGCACATTTTTATTGTTATTGATTACTGTTATGTACTTTATGTTTGTAACATAATTCTCTTTTGTCCGGTTTTTTCCTCTCAAGATAAGTTTCTCTTTCGGTTTTAGATGGTTAACCCTTTACCTCTTAGAGATTTGAAATGTTTTCAGTGTTTGTATTAACTTTTGGGCGTAACGTTAAACACTGCAAAAAATACTTTAATTGTCGTGTATACCGTGTCGCTGAATGAAGGATAGGGCGAAGTCGATCAAACAAAGCGGTTTAATTTCCGTTTCTTTCTGACTCATGTGTTCTCTTGCTCATTTTGAAAACCTTTAAAACTGCATTTTTGCGTTATTTTGCCTCATTAATCCATCTGGTTAAAACTCATTTTTTACCTTTAGATTTAAAACTGGGTTTGTAAAAACGGCACCGACATATAATAGCCTACATTATAAATCAAACAATCTCTCTGGTTTATGAAAGTACAGCCCATTTTTGGGGAATCTGTAAACACCTAATGTCTGGATTACTTGGATTTCCTCAAATGTACTATATTCGGACGTTTTAACTAACTTTATTGTGTTCTTGTACATACATTCTTCTTCTCTGTACATTCTTATAAAATGTATGCAAGTCTGTAACTATTACTGGCCGTTTTGCTCTTGTCAGGTCATGATGCTCGGGAGCTTGCTCTTTGCTGTGTGTTGTAGCACAGCACTGGCACATTTCAACACAAATCTAGACCAGCACTGGGAGTTGTGGAAGAAGACACATACTAAGTTTTACTCCAGTAAGGTGAGAATAGAAATTTCACAAGCATTGGTCAGATGATCCCAATGAATGAAGATCTTTCATCTACTTACAGATTCGTTTTCATAATGGTGTTTTGATTATGTTGTGAGACTAGAAGTTTTACTACTATAGTTTGAAGTGGTGTTGATGCCATTTATATATTGATTGAATTGTTTGAAAATGTTCGTCTTTAAACTGGAAGTATTTATAAAGGATATCTGTAATGAATGCATTGATTGCAGTCTTACAACAACGTACCACATGTGTGATCCTTGTAATGAGAACGTGATTTGTTGCAGGTTGAAGAACTGGGCAGGAGGGAGTTATGGGAGAGAAACCTTCAACTTATCACCCTTCACAACCTGGAGGCCTCCATGGGCCTGCATTCATATGACCTGGGCATGAACCACATGGGTGATATGGTGTGTGTGTTTCTTTGATCATGATTATCTGCATACAGTAGCTTCCAGCTAGATCATCAAGTCAATTAAAAAAACAAGTTTTGATTCTATATTTGTTTTCTTTACAAAAAATCATGTTGGTGGGGTGTTTATTTTTTTATATATATATATTTTTTTTATTTTGTATTCCTATTTTCCAAATTTTTGTCTCTTTCACAGACAACAGAGGAGATCCTGCAGTCATTTGCCACGACCCGTGTCCCTTCTGACATTAAGAGGCAAACAGCAAAATTTGTGGGCTCTTCTGGGGCTCCTGTCCCAGACTCTCTGGACTGGAGAGAGAAGGGATATGTCACCAGTGTAAAGATGCAGGTGTGAATGTACTCCGTTTGAAAGTATGCTACCTGACATCTGCTCCATTAATGTCTGTTTTTAGGGGCCAAGCCCCAAAGAGGCTGTTGCCCCTATTGCATTTGAATGTCCTCTTCCTACTCCTCCTCTTCCTCCTCCTCCCTTATACATGTACGCATTTATTACTTTGAATTGAATCTCAGTGAAACTTCTTGACTTCTGCATCTTTGTGAACCCTCATCTTCCCAGTGGCGCTACAAGATACTTGACCTGGAGATTGTGGGTTTAACTCTTGTGTTGTGGAAATTGTGTGTAATGTTGTGCTGTTTTGATTCCTTTATTATCCAGGCCAGCATTGTACAAATCTGTATTCCTACTGGATTTGAATTATTATTATTATGATTATTAATATATATTTTTTATACTGTTCATTTTTATTTGAGCTTGTTCATTCTCATCTATATTTCTGAACCAGCTGTTTTTGCTGTTCCTTTATTTCTGTCTATTTAACAAGACGGATAGTTTATAGCAGGGAGACCACATTCTTTGTCAGAACTTTTTTTTTTTTTTTTTTTTTCTCAATTTCACTTCCTTCATTTTGTTTGCCCAGTCAGTGTTTGAGGTTTATTTCCCCTTTCCTGTAACTTCCTCTATGATGATTTGGAAATTCAGAAACCAGTAACTAAAACGGATTGGTCAGAATTCTCTTTCTGCAGCCTTCCAAGCCATTCGGTTCGTGTTTCCGGTTTCGGTAGTTTTATCATGTTTGTCTTTTTTCTGTCAGGGTGCATGCGGCTCATGTTGGGCGTTCAGCTCTGTTGGGGCTCTTGAAGGTCAGCTGATGAAGACCACAGGAAAGCTGGTCGACCTCAGCCCTCAGAATCTGGTGGACTGTTCTTCTAGCTATGGCAACAAAGGCTGCAATGGAGGTTTTATGAGTTCTGCCTTCCAGTACGTTATTGATAATGGTGGAATAGACTCCGAGTCATCTTACCCTTATGAAGGAGTGGTAAGTTGTTTGTGAGGGTCCATGTGAAAAAAGTATTTGATTAATATTTTACACAAATATAAGGTGTCCTATTAGAAGCAAAATCTGAGCCATACATTTGCAGGCAGGTCTCTACATTAGTGAATTTGCATTTGCCAGAGTTTGATGTGGTTTAAAGAAAATGAAAAAAACTAATTCATTTTTATTATAGTTCTAATGTGTAATCTAATAAATAAATGTGTCCTACAGCAAGGGCAGTGCAGATACAATCCATCCCACCATGCAGCAAACTGCACCAAGTACTATTTTGTCAGTCAGGGAGACGAGGAGGCCCTGAAGCAGGTTGTTGCTAACATCGGGCCCATTTCAGTGGCCATTGATGCCACCCGTCCTCAGTTTATCCTGTACCGCAGTGGTGAGTATTTTCTTCTCTTCACATTTCAACCAAACTGATTAACTCATTTTTACTGGATCTCGTTAGTTCTGTGATGTTATAATGTTCTCTTGGTTCGGTCCACAGGAGTTTACAATGACCCAACCTGTACACAAAAAGTAAACCATGCGGTGCTGGCTGTGGGATACGGTGCGATTGGTGGACAGGACTTTTGGCTGGTGAAAAACAGGTACAATCAAAATGAGTGTAAAGATTTGTGATCATAAATTGGCTGGGTCTGGGTTTTTTTTTTTTTTATCCACTCAAATGCTTATAAAAACAGAAAATCTGTGTCAAAACATTTAGATCAACAAATGCAGATGCTAATTTTGGTTTTTCTATTTTATTTTGCTTTAACAGTTGGGGTACCCATTTTGGAGATAGTGGCTACATCCGTATGGCCAGAAACCAAAACAACATGTGTGGCATTGCCTCATACGCCTGCTTTCCCGTTATGTAACTGAAATGTATGAACACTTAAAAAATAGAAATGTACGGTTTTATGATTCATATTTTTTTATGTAAATGTGTGATGTGTGTTTTTACATTTCCATTGTCTTTTATGAAGCTTACTGAAATAAATAAATATGGAATTTTAAATGGTTTTCTTTGGCTTATATTGAAACTTCAACTTAGAAAGAAAATATGCTATTGATATTTACAAATGACAACTGGTAAGTGCAGCATCACAGGCTATAGACGTATATCATCTATAGGACGTTTACTGCCAGACTTCAAGTAGAGGTTGAGAAAATCTCTTAAGATGTTTATGATTTAGAATGTAAGACTAACATTTTAAAGACAATCTCTCAGATGTTTGTACACAGATACTTACCAGATGAAGTGATCTCTAAAATGTATACGTGCTATCTTTTTTTTTTTTAAAGAGCTGCACACAATTATGGTTGAGTTATTATTTTTTGTTTTTAAAACAAACATATCTCATATCTCTCGATCAGCCACATTCATTAGGTAACACAAGGAGCAACTGCAGGGGTTTTCAAACCTGTTCTGGAGGACCCCCAGCCCAACACATTTTGTAGGTTTCCCTCATCTAACACTTGACCTGATTCAACTCATAAGATCATTAGTGGAATGCAAGACTTGAATTGGATGTACAAAATTTTTGGCTGTGGCATAATTTTATGTTTTGTAAAGTTTGCTGCTTAAGCTGTTGTAGTGTTCATTCACATTGTTTCTAGATTGTGTAGAGTGATCATTTGCATTTTAAATAATTGCTTAAAGCTTTTAAATTTTGCAGAGATCTTCATGGAGGGAGGTTCAACTACAGTGAAGAAGTCTTCAGTACTGAAAATTGTGAAATTGTATCACCAGCAGTGCAGAGCTTGCTCAGGAATGGCAGCAGGTTGGTTTGAGAACACCTGCATGCACAGTGAGGCCAAGACTATTGGACAATGGCCTGGTGTCAAGAAGGGCATAAAAGAAGCCACTTTTCTCTAATAAAAACATAAAGGACAGACTCAAATCCTGCAGGAAGTAAAAGGCTTGGAAAGCAGAAGACTGGTGCAAAGTTGTTTTCTCTGATGAAGCTCCCGTTAGACTATTTTGTAAAGCTGGAAAATCGATTGTTCGGAGAAGAAATGGTAAACGTTACCATGAGTACCATGCTTTTCAATGCAGGGAGTGGGCTCTCTTATAATTCTGCCCAAATATAATGCCATGAATAAAGAATGGTATCAAAATGTCCTGCAATAGCAACTTCTTCCAATGATCCATAAGTAGTCTGGTGATGACCTGTGCATTTTCCAGCATGATGGAGCACCATGCCACAAAGCAAGAGTGATGAAGTGGCTCGAAGATCACCCCTGTTTTTTTTTGCCAATAAAAACCATTTCTCTTTTTCCTCTTGACAATAATCCATAGATACTCTATGGGGTTCAGGTCTGGTGAGTTTGTGGTGGCCTAGTGGTTAGAGAGTTTGACTCCTAACCCTGGGGTTGTGGGTTTGAATCTTGGGCTGGCAATACCACGACTGAGGTGCCCTTAAGCAAGGCACCGAACCCCCAAACTGCTCCCTGGGTGCCGCAACATAAAAATGGCTGCCCACTGCTCCAGGTGTGTGTTCACTGCTGTGTGTGCACTTTGGAAGGGTTAAATGCAGAGCATGAATTCTGAGTATGGGTCACCATACTTGGCTGAATGTCACTTCACTTTTACTTTCAGATGACAATGTACTCCAAATCATCACAGACTGTGGAAACTTGTGGAAACACTGGATTTCAAGCAACTTGGGTTTAGAGCTTTTCCACCCTTCTTCCAGACTCTAGGACCTTTGTTACCAAATGAAGTACAAAACTTGCTCTCATCTGAAAACAGAACTTTGGAGCACTGGGCAACAGTCCAGTTCTTCTTCTCCTTAGCCCAGGTAAGATATTGTCTGTGGTTCAGGAGTGGCTTTACAAAAGGAACACAACTGTAGCCAAATTACTTGACACGTCTGTATGCCTTGACCCCAGCCTCAGTCCATTCTTTGTGAAGTTCACTCAAATTCTTGAATCGATTTTGCTTGACAATCCTCATAAGGCTGCGGTTCTCTTGGTTGGTTGTGCATCTTTTTCTTCCACACTTTTTCCTTCCACTCAACTTTCTGTTAACATGCTTGGAAACAGCACTCTGTAAACAGCCAGCTTCGTTGGCAATTAATGTTTTTGGCTTCACCTCCTTGTGAAGGGGGTCAATGTCTTTTGGAGAACTGTCAGATCAACAGTCTTCCCTTGTGTAGCCTAGTGATCCAAACTGAAAGACCATTTGGAAGGCTCAGGAAACCTTTGCAGGTTTTTGTGTTGATTAGCTGATTGGCATGTCTCCATATTCTGATTTGTTGAAATAGTGAATTGGTGGGTTTTTGTTAAATGTGAGCCAAAATCATCACAATTAAAATAATTAAACTACTTCAGTCTGTGTGCATTGGATTTATTTAATACATGAGTTGCCCAATTTGAGTTGAATTACTGAAATTTTATGATAAAAAAAATAGGTTACAGAAAAGACAAAAATGAAAATTGAAGTAATTTTTTTGATCCACAGCATTGTCACACATGGAAAGGCAAAATGTCATGAAACCTTTCAGATGTTCATTCTAGCACAAAGAGATTTTAGAACTGATTTAAAAACACTTTCTTAAATGTTTAGTCTGCTTATCTGAACTATTAATAAGTGGACCTCAAGATGCCAGAAATGTATGGGAGAGCGGGGTCGAAAGTAACGTGGGCCGAAAGTAACAAAGCGATTTTCTCCGAGCCTCTTTCTGTATTTGCATTCCCAGCTATGACAGCATATTCAGCATGCAATCCTTGAGGGAGCTGAGAAATATCATGTGATTTCCTCATCATTTCCCGAAGTTAGGTCCTTAAAACTGTTTTCTAGTAGTCATGTGTCACAGTAATGATCAATCTACAGGTTATTTAGTGCTTTAACACATCCTAAAGTTTGCATTTTCTGATTTTTTAGGTATAAAATTAAATCTAGTTTAAATGTCAGGAGTTCCTGTCGGGATCCTGTCGGTGGGGACCTATAATTGTTACTTTTGTCCCACTACAGTTAAAAAAGTATTTATTTTGTTCCAGTTCATGCTATATTGTGACTTTCTGTATCTTGCATCATTTCTTACAAATGTTTATGTCATATTATACCAAAAGAATATGTCTGAGTGTGGGTCAGAAAGACAGACACAGGTCTGGTTTTATCCAGATGTTTTTGAGAGGGCATTTCTGGACACAGAGGAATATCTCTCTCTGGGCAGCTGCTAAATCACATTTATATTTAGGTTTTAGCCATATCTTAGCCTTTACACATCCACCTATGATTTTCCGGGTTTCCAGATGTTTTAATGCACATTTTCAATTTATGCATTAAAAAAACTGGATGGAAACATAAATAGGCCTACTGTTACATTATTTAGAGTTTTTTTTTTTACTATGCTAATGTAATTACATTTTTATATCGTACATTCTGTTGACATTTAAAAAAATGAAAATACATTGAAATTGACAATAAAAAATATAGTCAGGTTTTGAGACTTCAATTTAAAATTAAAATATGAAGATGTAATATTTTTTTTTTTTTTTTTTTTTTTTGCAAAGATAAAGGACAAGATGCAGTTGCAGTTACATATTAACAAGGTCACAATAAGGTATCCTTAAGAAAAGAAAAGAGTAACAGAAAAAAAAATCTAGCTTATATTGTTGTTACTTTCGTCCCAACGGCATTTCTACAAAATACCACCTGGTATTGATAGACCACACTTCTGAGTTACTGGCCAAAGCAGAAATGTGAAAATCTTTTAAAATGATGTTTTTCTGAAAAATGGTACTTTCGCCCCTGCTCTTCCCTATGGTTTTCTGTGTGGTGGATAGTGAATTCTCATTGTCTGTTTTGATCCAACAATAGGCCTAATAATTTGCTATTAATTAATTATTTTACTCATAGCAGGGAAAAGAGGAAGATAGCTCTTTCACATGACAGTGGTCAGAGATTGGCACGTGATGAAACAAAATAAAAGCAAAGCAACCAGGAACTCGTCATAACCTTCTTTACCGTCATGAGCGCACAGGTGAGACGAGACATTTCGTTTTTTTGTTGTTGATTACTTTTATATGTATCTTTTTAATGAAAGTCTTCTTTGTTGGTGTTCTCTCTCTCTCTCTCTCTTAAAAAACGTTTTCTGTTTTAATGAAGACACTGAATGATTTATAACTGCTTTTCTCTTATTATATTTAATGTAGCCTATAGTAGCCTACAGTTTGTATTGTCTAAAGATCCTGATCTTTCTGGTGATTCACTCATGTTGTGACACATGATATAGATTTGAATTTAAATCCTTGCATGTTTTTCGCGCTGTAGCTAGTGATGAAAAAAGAGGAAAGGCTGGTTTCTATGTGAACATCATGTACAGTAACAGATGTCTTTGACTCTTGCCTTGGGCTTCGCCTCTCTGCGTTTTCAGCTTCTCGTGGCATGTTTTATAAATGCTGTGATTGTTTGTGTTTTTAAATCATAAATATGCTCGGTGGGAACGGCTCTTTCGCAGCTCCCTGCAGCTTCAAACTCCTCGCTGAACAGTACCTGTTTCGGCCAGTAGATGTGAGCGTGCGTTTGCGTGTGTATATATGTGTACTTGTTTTTCTATTCTGGTGGGGACTTAAACCTGAATACACACAGACTCATGGGGACTCGTGTCACGGGGGGGACCTAAATTGAGGTCCCCACGGGTAAACAAGGAAATAAATTACACAGAATGAAGTTTCTTGAAAATCTAAAAATGCAGAAAGTTTCCTGTGAGGGTTAGGTTTAGGGGTAGGGTTGGTGTAGGGCGATAGAAAAAACGGTCTGTACAGTATAAAAAACATTACACCTATGGAGAGTCCCCACAAGGATAGCTGACCAGACATGTGTGTGTGTGTGTGTGTGTGTGTGTGTGTGTTTTAGAATTCTGATTCACTTAAATAATTTCTTAATATTGTGGATGATATCTGACCTATCAGCCAGATATCAACATAAATCAATGAGAATATTTTTTAAAATAAAATATTCACGCTTGAATACGTTTTAATATTATGGGCCTTTTTGCTCTTGTCAGGTCATGGTGCTCGGGAGCTTGCTCTTTGCTGTGTGTTGTAGCACAGCACTGGCACATTTCAACACAAATCTAGACCAGCACTGGGAGTTGTGGAAGAAGACACATACTAAGTTTTACTCCAGTAAGGTGAGAATATAAATTTCACAAGCATCATTCAGGATCAAAAGCTGATATTTTACCTTCTTCTTTTTTTTAAATCACATGTTTAGTTGGGAATAAAGACTTCCTTGTTTCCTGTCAAACTGGTTAAACTTGTTTCATGGACTTATTTGCTAAATAAATAATTTGTATTCATTTGAATCTTAAAAAGTTTTACCAGTGACGTCAATAGTTTTATATATTGCTGTTTTATATATAGGCTATATTAAACTGTAGAACTATCTGTTGTTTATACTGGCAGGTTGAAGAACTGGGCAGGAGGGAGTTATGGGAGAGAAATATTGAACTTATCACCCTTCACAACCTGGAGGCCTCCATGGGCCTGCATTCATATGACCTGGGCATGAACCACATGGGTGATATGGTGAGAACATGAGTCCAGTGTCCCCTTTTTCCCTTTTCCACTGCATTTCTTTGTCCATAATGTTTGTATGAATTAATGTGTTGTATTTTGTGTTAATAAATGAATAACTCCTGACATGCAAAACTTAATTTCCTTGTTTCTATTTGTAGCATGAAGTTCCTGTGAAATTTAAAGAATTATTTTTGCATGAGGGAACAGCATGCATCATACCTTTTATTTTATTTGATTGTTTATTTATTTATTTACAAAAGTTTATAGATGTTTAAGTTAAAATAATATCTAGAAATTACACACCCAAAATTTTGTCAGACACAGGATATATCAGATGCCTGGCAAAGCAAGTGACAATTTCATCCTCTAAAACTCAGATTTTCCTATTTGTCATGTTGATTCACAGACAACAGAGGAGATCCTGCAAACGTTAGCCACGATTCGTGTGCCTCCTGGCTTTAAGAGGCAAGCAGCAGAATTTGTGGGCTCTTCTGGAGCTGCTGTCCCAGACTCTCTGGACTGGAGAGAGAAGGGATATGTCACCAGTGTGAAGAACCAGGTATGATTATACCTGGTATGATATATTTTGAAAGAAAAAATAATAATAATAATTCTCATCTATATTTGTGTCTGTATAGATTTGTATTTCTTTTGATAGACCTAAGACAAAATTTTAAGAATTTCAGGTTTACATTATATTTCTGTGTTATATGTACCCACAAGGCAAAAATGTGCAAATATTCCACAGTTCTTGTGTTTCTGGCTTTGGTAGTGTTATGATGTTTGTCTCTTTTCTGTCAGGGTGCATGCGGCTCATGTTGGGCGTTCAGCTCTGTTGGGGCTCTTGAAGGTCAGCTGATGAAGACCACAGGAAAGCTGGTCGACCTCAGCCCTCAGAATCTGGTGGACTGTTCTTCTAGTTATGGCAACTATGGCTGCGATGGTGGTTTGATGAGTGCTGCCTTCCAGTACATTATTGATAATGGTGGAATAGACTCCGAGTCATCTTACCCTTATGAAGCAGTGGTAAGTTGTTTGTGAGGGTCCATGTGAAGGAGAACATTTTTTACAAAAACATGGTAGAAACATTCCATGTTAGAAATGAGGGGAACTGTCACAGCAAGATTTTATCGATATGCATAGATCATTATGAATATAACCTAATAAATAAATGTGTCCTACAGCAAGGGCAGTGCAGATACAATCCATCCCAGCATGCAGCAAACTGCACCAAGTACTATTTTGTCAGTCAGGGAGATGAGGAGGCCCTGAAGCAGGCTGTTGCTAACATCGGGCCCATTTCAGTGGCCATTGATGCCACCCGCCCTCAGTTTATCCTGTACCGCAGTGGTGAGTATTTCTTGTTCATCAAATTTCAGTCAAAGCAATTACAAAGTTTTCTGGCTGAAAATAAAAGTTGAAATTATTTTCTATTGACAACTATTATAATGTTATTTCACATTTGTCAGGAGTTTACAATGATCCATCCTGCACCACAAACATAAACCACGCAGTGCTGGCTGTGGGATACGGTGCAATTGGTGGACAGGAATTTTGGCTGATCAAAAACAGGTACAATCAAAATGATTGTGAAGTTTTGTGATCCTGAACTGACTGATTCTCATTTTATTTTGTAGGAATGTACCAACTCAAAGTTTTCTAAAAATAACACCACTATTTCAAACAAAACACTAATTGCTAATTGTTATATTTTGCTTTAACAGTTGGGGTACCCATTTTGGAGATGGTGGCTACATCCGTATGGCCAGAAACCAGAACAACATGTGTGGCATCGCCTCATACGCCCTTTATCCGGTTATGTAACTGAAAACATGTTGACTTCTATGGATATAAATAAGAAATGTATTATTTCATAATCTAACTTCTTAGCTGTAAATGTGTGTTCTATATACTTTTTTATTTTTATTTCCAATTGTCTTTTAAAGAAATCCAAATGTATTTTATTAATGCCTTAAAATATAAAATAAATATTTTTTTTTTTATAATAGTGTTTCTTATAAAGCATTACAAGGAAAATAGCTTTCACTGTATTCAATATGTTTACAAATGACTTGGTTTTATTCAGTGCAACATCACAACAAACAGATTCACATGAGGTATTAAAGGATTCTTCAAGATCAGCACACAATGTCCAGTTATGATTGACATTTAGATTGCTGTGATTTTTACACCTTTGGTTGATTAGCCACATTCATAAGGTAACACAAGGGAGAGAATGGCATAAAATGACAGATGTTCACACCAGCAGAAAGAGGTTTTAGTTTAGAGTGATAGGTACAAGAAAAAAAGAAAACATTTGCTACCTTTTCAGTCTGCTTATCTGAACCGTTAAGAAAAGGATCTATAGATGCCAAAAATGCCTTGAGAGAATGATTTTTGTCAGCCTATGTTCTGACACAAGTTTGTTGATGAAATCATATTTTTATTCGGGTGATTCATGACACAGCTAGAACATAATTGCATCATATTTGTAGAGACAAACGTAGGCTATTTAACTTTTTTTTCTCTCTATGCTCACTTTTACACAGTAACACTTTTTTGGTTCATTTTTTTTTTTTTTTTTAACTTTTTGGAGGGATAAGCAATCATAAGATCAGCAAGACCCTTCTCTTGCTCCGATTGTCATTCCCATTTGGTCTTTATATTGATAAATGTTCTTCAATCGCTCTCTCTCTCACACACACACACACACACACGCACATTCAGACAAACAGGGTTCTCTCTGCCTGCAGGTATAGGGCTGTGATTTAGTTGTGTTCACGGATTGATTCCAGCACATTTGGCTATAAAAACTTAGTAACGCACAGACGCTCCCTGAATGGATGGGATCTTTGGTACAGTTATATCTCAGCTACACGACACATCACACACAGTTGAGGTAGATGAAATTAGAGCTGTCGGGTAGAACAAAAATGGCCAAATGGGTTCCTCTCAGTGGGACGGCGAAATGGAAGTATGACTTAAAGTATGATTTACACACTGTAGTAACTCTTTCAGATATATCTGAAGAGAATAAATACTCCGGGAATATGGCGCGATTTATGTTATTCTCAGTAAGCAGGAGGACAAAATGTCCACTAGGAGGCGCCAAATACTAAATTACGCTGGACGCGTCTGCCATGATCTGCTAAACGTGATCTTCGGGACGCTACATGTCGTCGAGTGATCTCTAACCATCTACCGCGGTAAGTTTGCAAATTAGTATAACCTTAATTATTACATCTCTACAAAAAGAGAGGCCCGGCTTACCCCCAGTGCTGCAACAGGGTGAGCTGGAGAGTTGAGACGCACACAGGCTGACACCCTTTGCCCCTCGCGCAGCACGCCTACAATTGTCGCTCATTAAACTTTAATTCACATCCCCAAACTCCCATTCACACTCCCCTCCCGTTCCTCACCGTGATTCGGTAATGCTGCTAGCCTCTGATCTGCCACCCCTCCCCGTGAACGCCCTAAGCCCATGGGTCCGACCGAGTGCCGAGCGCAGGCCCCAGCAGCTGAGAGGACACAGATAAAAAGGGCCTCTTTGAAGTCGGCAAAAGTCGATGGCCTCTTTCATGGGCCCTCTTTCAACTGTGTGCTGTGAAGGCGCCTTACTACATGCCCTGCAAAGGTTAAACACAGGGGAACGAGAAAGAGCATTGAAAAAGGCCCACCCCGAGAGACCATGGCACAGCATGTACAATCATCGTACAGTAAATAATGAGGACTGCAGTGAGGAGATCACAGTATACAGACTAAATTTAGAATCATCCCAACTTTATAGCCACTTGTGTGCTGTTTAACGATCACGCTGAGTCTCGATTTGTTCGGTCAGGCTGTGGCCTAAAGGTTCTAGTCATGCAGTACACATGTGAACGATGAACATGGATGGGTAAGCTAGCTTGGCTATGGAGATATCTAACACAGCGTTCAGGAGATGAGAAACATCGGACATTCAGAAGGACAAATATTCATCTTTGGTATTGGGACTCCTATCAGAGATAGGGTCAATTTTCACACACAAACAACACTGTGAAATAAATACTGATGGCAACAAGCAAATAAATAAAATAAATAGCAAGAAGATTGGAAATAAATACATAAATAATTATAAATACCCAAAGTGGTTGCTCATGTTCAATTCAAGCTTTTTGCAAGTATTTTTCATCATGGTCTTCCAGATTTTGAGCTTTTTCCAGTACGAACAGCCATTGGCCAAATTGTGTGCTTGAAATCTTTACAAAAAAAAAAAAAGATTTCTCCATCTTCTGTGTGACAAATCATTTTAAATCAGATGGAAATTATGCAAGAGCGTCCTGGATTCCTCTTTTCAGCCATTCTGTCAGCAGAATCTCACCAACAAGTAAATGTCTGTTGCAAAAAGAGACAGCTGTTTTTGTTTCAAATTCCTCTTCATAATGTCTGAGAAGATGCGACTCCAGTTCTGTGCTGAAACTGTAGTTGTCCCACTGACAGCAGATGCCTTTTTTGGACAATGAGGACTGGCATTTTGTAACAAAGGCGTATAAAAAGAAAACAAGCTCTCAAAAAATATTCATATTTTGGTTTTAGCTTCTTTATCCAGTTGTTATTTTCCCTTTAAAACAATCTCTGAAAGATTTGTTTGCACCCTTCTTTGTTTCTTTGGTCATTCATTTATCATTTGTTGCAAAATCATCTCTCTCTCTCGAGCACCCTAAAAATATAATTTTGTCTGTCATGATCAACAAAGAAAAACCGGAAACATTTGCGCTGATTTTAGATGCTGTAACGAATTACAAAATTAATAGATTCGATATCTATTCAGTACCTTTTCATAACCCTCAGTGTGTTGATTTGTGAATGATTTCACAAGCCCTGTTGTGTTGGGCTCATCCTTTGAGATTTAAGCTAATATAATCAGCGCTAAAACTACAATCAAATCCTGTCTCGTCTAAACATTGCGAACATCAGACTTAATCTTTGGTTTCATATGCTGTTGATTTGTATACACCCTTGATTCAAAATCTCAAACTCTAGGAGCTACAGGTAAACCTGTGCTGTGGAGAGCATAAATGGCTAATTTCCCCATCATGCCGTGGAGCAGGTCACAGTTGGAGACGCGTTGCTGGACCCTGTTGAGCCGGTGGAGGATGGGCGGCCCTCTTCAGTCCAGCGGTTGATGTTTCTGCGGCGAGCGTTCATGAAGAAGTTGCTTACGGTGGAAAGCTCAAGGCCAAGCTGCTGAGAGATGGTGATCTGCAGGTCTTTGGTCGGTCTGTGGTTCTCTCTGAAAATGGCCATGAGAGTACGACGCTGCAGGTCTGTGAAGACTAGTCGGGTGCGCTTAGGCCCCTGGTTGCGCTCTAGCTTGGATTGCTCCTGTTCTTTACGCTTACAAGCTTAAAAAGAGACAGAGACAGAGAGAGAGAAAACATTAGTCTACATTAGCTGTTTATCTTTGTTACATTTACATTTATCAGACACTTTTATCCAAAGCGACTTATAGTGCATTCAGGCTATACATGTGTTTTATCAGTATGTGAATTTACTGGGAGTCAACCCCACAACCTTTTTTGCTGCTAACGCAATGCTCCACCACTGAGCCACCGGAATGCTTGTTATCTAATAGACTCTACACTTTGTTAATTGCAGAAAACAGAAAAAGTGTTTCATAAAGGTCTATTCAGTATAGATTTTCATCAAAATGTAAACAGCTGAAAAACAAGAAAGATGCGCAGATTGCCGGTTATGGTCAAAGGCTAAAATAATCTCCAGTTTTTAAAATCTGTAACATTTTAAAATGTGAAGTACTGAATATGAATTGCAACTAGTTTAATGATTAGTTTAACTAAGTCCTTCACTGTTTTAGAAAAATATGCTAATGATCAGGAAATTACAGTCGAAAGCAAAAAAAAATATTTATCTTAAACTTTAGAGACCTCAACATTTTCAATTGTTAAACATTGCATCTTAAATGCATCTAGTTTGAGAGATGATGAATAAGTCCTTTGCTATTAGAAGATCTTTGCTGCTATAGAAAAATAGGCAACAGCTCAGGAAATTACAGTCGAAACCAAAACAATTTAAAGATCTAAAACTCTTTCAAATAGAAAACCGTACGTAAATTGAAACTGAGCCATCCTGTGCTGTAGAAAAAGGACAGTTAGAGCTTATGTTGTCAATAATCTGGATTTACTTTATTCCGCGATAATTATCATATACTGCTATTAATGTTAAATAATATACTGCTTAATTAAATCCCGTACTGGCTGTAGACCAGACTATTGCCTGAAAACCAGAGAGAGTCTCTATCAGACAACTGCCAACTTGATAGATAGATAAATGCACTTTATTGATTCCTGAGTGGAAATTCAGGATAAGGGAGATTAAGTGATAAAGAGAAAGACTGTAAATGTGCTGAACAATAATGATCTATATCGAATACAACAGAAGATGAACAAACCAGAAGAAACAAAATGTTCAAGACAGACTGTTGCCCTCAAAATGCACGTTTTGATGTTTCAGGTCAACTCCCGATTCTCTAGATCGGCCCCACTGGCTTTCACCAATACAACGGCAACCATTAACTAAATGCTTCCTGATGTTGTAATCATGTGTAAAAGGTAGGAATTACCATGCTATAAATCCTGCGCTCCACACCTCACTCACCTCACTCACAGACATAAACATCCCCCCATAGAGTTCTTATGATTGTGGGAGCAGGCCCTAATCATGATGTATACCACTTGTCTCATGTAGCTGAAACGTGATCGAAAGCCTTTTTCATCAACCACCCCACCCCCCAATTGCCTATCACCCCCTTCTCCCCCCGAAGCCTACTCCACCCCCCTGCTGATTTTTTTTCGGGCCAGGGGCTGATAGAAATTATTGATTAAATCTGTGCTGTTCAGACGCCCCGACCTATAGAGGAGCTTTAACCCCTTTAGTGCTGGATGAAAGGGGAGCTTCTGTGTGCCAAACCACATTTATTGTCAATCTCTGCAGGATGGCAGAGATCTAAACTTAACTATGCAATTTTTATAAAAACAATTTGGGGCTGAAAATGTAAAAGTAACAGCATCTGTGAAAAAGCCTCTGCTATTTAAGCCGATTATAGTTCTGTGATTCCTTAAGACAAGCGCTTTAGGCTTCAGTGCTTGTGTGTGAAATCCCAATGCTGTCCGAATGCTGAGCTTTAGAGTAATGATCTCTACCCTGCCCTGCGACCGAATTTCTCTCTGTTCATCTCTCTCCCAATCAAAGCTCACAGAGAAACACATCCACACAAAAGACCTGAGGAAAAACTGAGTGAGGGAAAAAGAGAGAAACAATTCAGGATATGTAGGAAAACCGGGATATGAATTTTAAGCCGGTAAATGTAGCTTATAAAATATAAAAATATGCATTTAGTGTATAATAAATGCAGTGTCATCTCAGGCCCTGTTTGCAGTATGCATGAAACTGGGTAAAAAAAAAAAGTGCTGATGATTTTTAAAACGATGGGTATTTGTTGCATAAATCCTTGGTAAAAATCACTGCGTTAAGCTGAATCATCATTAAATTTGTCGGTCATTTGAACTCCTGCTGTCTGCGTGAAAGGATGCGTGTAGCTGCATGCATTCTAATGTTTGCTTACACCGTCTTATTCACAGGAGGTGTGTGCTGGAGCCTTCTGCGTTGCTTTCCCAAGAAAATCAATACTAGCTAGTAATTAAACAAAGGGCATGGTGAGAAAAGTCAACACTCATGGAAAGTGGGTTATATAGGGAAATACAGTGGTGTCCACTTATGCTTTTGTGCACAGAAGCTGTGGAAAAAAGGCTTTAAGAAAAATCCATCATATGGTGAATGGCCAACAGAATATTTACAATCTATATCAATTAAAATGTATGCAAAATATTTCAACTAATAATCTAAGCCTAAATTATGCATTATGCATATCCAAAAAACAAAACAAAACAAAAAATAGCTTGGACATTTTTATGGTCACAAAATCATGTTATCACAGTACCACTCATCATCCAAAATAAACATTTACTGTCAATCAAAATTTCCACTACGGCATGTTTAGTGACCACCACGAAAAACAACAGCAGGACACGGTACCACACAGGCCAACGGGGCATTGATTGAGTCCATGTATTTCGTTGCATGGAACACCCCGACGACTGAGGGCACAGTGGTCACCAATCAATATCTGTAGTGGTAATGCAAGCAGAATAATTCATTCTGAAGCTTATTTCATGCTTAGGTATTGATCGCTTGGGATTCGGAAAGATTTTGGGAGAATCTGGGTGTTTGTGTTTGTCTCCCACCCCACAATCCTCAGTGGCTGCTGCAGCATGCCAGCCGACATTTTGAAAACCGCCCCAATCCCTGCATCGCCAATACACCCCCTCCCACCCGCCTTCGTCCTTTCTCATGTTACTGTTTTTCTCTGGATCTCTTTGTGTGCTTTAGACAACAGTTTAAGTTTCAGCCTCTTTAATGTCAAAACATTGTAACACGGCAAGATTTTCTGGATTTAAGTGAAATATTACTTATTTCTTAATGGTATACACAATATTCATTTAGCACTATTGAAACATTTAAAGTGCCAATATTTTACTGTAAATTCAGCAGTTGTTGGTCAAAGATAATGTTGTATCTGAGGTACTTTTCATGTATTGTAACTGAATAAATGTATTGAATTTTGTTTTTGTGGTTAATCATATATGTACTGTACCATTTGGCATTTTTCTTAACAATACTCACATTTACATATTAATTTTGTAATATAGTTTACTTATTAATTTGGGGCATTTGATCTGTTTCGCAACAACAATCCATTTCAAATTCAGTTAAACAAGCTCAAGCGTTTTACCTTCCAGGCGTAACGAGGCCATCCTCTGAAATTCTGGCTCCTGTAGCCAGCGGGACATCCTTTTGAAGGTTTCGCGGCCAGACTTGAGTTTCCCCCAAGGTTTGGGGTTCCTCAGCAGGTCTGAGAGAGTACCCTGTGACCTGCACAGAACCCGCTCTGCGAAAATGGCCTGTGGGATGCTGTATCTCTTCAGTTCAGTGATGATTCTCTGAGCCACATCTTTGGTGTTGATCTCCTCTCCTCCACCGCCGTTCTGTGAGCTGGCCAGCATGCCCTCCCTTCCCAAACTGGTGTTGGAGGAGGAAGGGGAAGAAGAGGGGAGATCCCCGAGCTTGGAGACCTGTTGGCTTGGGAGGTGGTGCTGATAACTCTGGTTGTATATATGGTGGTGGTAGGTGGAAGTGTGCTGATGGGCATCCATTTTGTTTAGCTGGTGGCTGACCCCATGCTCGCCCCCCAGAGACGGCGGTGACATCTCCCTCCCAAAGTCTGGTGCTGTTCGACAGATGTTACCCCCATTGCTGCCCATATGGACCTCATGGCCACCTGGAAGCATCTGGCTACTGTGTCCATTCTGACTTCCCAGGCTACCATAGCCATGCATGGTGGTCTCCAGGCCTGCACTGCTCAACGGTGGAGACAGACCCTGTCCCAAACCAAAGTCTTTTGCGTATGCCGTATAGTAATTTCCTCCCAGGCCTCGATCTTCTCGCATGAGTGTGAAGCTACCGATAACATTGCTCACGGGCAGGCAGGGATGATGATGATGGTGGTGGTGAAATTTGTCATCAAAAGGCTGGAGGGGTGTCAGTGTGGTGTAGGTGCTTCCACAGCTGGTTGGTGGGTCCCTACTGTACCCCAGAGTTGCCATGCTGTGGTCATACGCAGGGCTCTGGTGGTCAGACTCCAGGCCCATAGTGTGGCCTCCCAGAGTGGGACGAGGGAAAGCAGCCGTGAGATCCCGAGAGTGCAGCATGGCTCTGCTGTCCTGACTGTGTGCCAGCTCTACGTGGCTGTGCACAGACATCTCACCCATATTACCATCCATGTCTGCACCGTCCTTACTCCACTTCTTCCTTAAATTCCAGCTGATGGGTTTTTCTAACAGTCTAGAGTGTGGTTTCTGTAATTTGATCTAAAAACAGTTCCTGATGCTGTTTATATCTCAAAATCTGATTTCAGATTTTTCTTGGAGACATTTCATCACAGTGGCACCATCTTGGGTCATGCAAGCAAATGTGTTCCATAAATGTTTCTTAATGTATCCATGTGAGTCTTGCTTTTGCCTTGGTGACCAAACCTGAAAAAAAGAAAGGAGGACCAAGATTACTTTTTAATTATTGATGACTTATTCAGCTTTATTGATTAATCACCAATATTATAATACTTGAACCACTACGATGATTAGGTCCGTTAATAATAACTTTTTTCTATTGATAGCACTTATTTTGTTTATTTAATGAAATTCATTCAGTTTTAAACAATCATTGAGGTTTAAAGACAGGTTGAGAAGAATTAAGTAAGAATCGCTTACCTCAGAGAGTAGCTTATCCGACTGGATGGAGAGAAGCGAAACAGCCTCTCCAAAACACAATCAAAAGCCGATCATAGGATTGGTTATTCTATACACCCTTAGAAATCCCGAGTTTGCGATAACACAACAGCCGGTTTTATGTAACAACGACTTATGTGTGTAATCAGCAAATATCAGTGTTCAAAAAAAGCAATGGCTCGCTCCGGTCCTTCACTCCCGTTATCCGCTAGATTCTCGCTGGACCACAACTGCCGAGGATGCAACACATATGACGCGTAAAGCCGTACGATTTAGACTTCGCTATTCTGAAACCGTGTCAGAAATGAGCGCCGATGTACGTCTAAGCATTGCGCTTCGTCGCTGTCATTATCTCTGTGGTTTTGCCCTTCTGTATCCTCATCGATCTCGGCCCCAACTCTTTCTCTCCTCTCTCTCTCTTCCCCCAGCCCCCCTCTCTGTACGTCACACTCTTAAAATCTGACAGATGTGGGGTGAATTTTCAGCCCTGGTTAACTCCTTCCCTCCTGCGCTCCTCAAGAAGCTATTGTCTTAGGTGGGGCTCGGGACGGTTTTTTGAATTATACAGTTTCAGAAGAGTTGACTTCAAAAAAAAAAAAAAAGAATTCATTACTAACATTTTCAGGGCGCAATCTGTGGAGGTTCTCGCATAACCCGAAATGTCTTAGTGTCCCAGTCACAGTTTTCCAAACGTCAAATGGTAGGCTATCTTAAAGCTATCTCAAACAAAACAAGTTATTTCATCATATTTATTGTAATATGTACATTTTTACTAATGTGATGAATAATGACACACACACACACACATATATATAACCTATATATATCTCGCCTTGTGGTACTGTTGCTATATGGTTATCTCCTCACGCCAACTCGATTTTGCATTTCTGTTAGGTAAAATTTATCTTAGTATAGGTAGAAGGTAGAATCTTAGTATAACATTTGATGTAATAGTGTATCTATATTTAGTTCTACTTTTTATAGCCCTTCGAGAATTATGTTAAGGTTTATTTTTGGTGATAACAAATAAGCTAGTACATTTGGAATTTAAAAAATAAAAGAAAAACATGGTGTAATTAGAAGGCCAAAGCCTTTATGTACTATTAACTATAGTTTTATTTTCCCAAGCTATGGGTAATTAACTGAAGCAACAAAGCGTATAGTGACAAGGAGTGGTTCTTATCAGCTGTCAGCCTATAGCCTACAGTGTAGTGGTGGACAATTAACATAAGAGTTTTCCCCTCAATCACAGAAGTGCTAAACAAGATCATTGCACTTGATCTATCAAGTGATCAACCTATGACCCTCTTTCTAAGAGTAGCCTACACGCGACCTTTCCTAAACCGCGCGATCTAATAAGAAACAAAATTACACTTCTGTCATGTTTCCATTTAAAATAAAAATAAAGACATGTACGCTCCAGGTTTTTGTGTGTCGGAGAGAGAGGTGGAAGTTTATGCGGGTAGGTGTTTGAAACTTGGAATATTAATCATATCAGTATGTCAGTTTAATTTTTAGAGATGAGCATAAACATTTTTTTCCAGTGCGATGTGGGACCGCTGTCTTCCCGCAGCAGATGCTGCACTATCGATCCGCGCTGAGCAGGGCCGAGTGAGGGAGGGGAGGAGGGGTGTGTGTATGTGTGCGTGCAGAGTGTGTGGCTGGAGGTAAAATGGTCAGCTCTTACCGCAAAAAAAGGTCTGTTTGAGGGTCGAGGTGAAAGTTCAATCGCTGCGGCTGGAGAGTTCGATAGAAGATATGAAAACAATCCGTTTCGGAGTACATTGATAAGCCTGTACACCCTTTCTTATCTGTCATTCTTATGAATAAAACACAATAATTTTATTTTAACCTTTTAATAATTGTCTTGTGAATTTTAAAGCCATCTAAAAATCTAGCATATGGATTGAATGGGAAAATTTTAATCCACATAAATTCAAGTGAATCGCGATAAAAAAAATAAAAAAAATAATATATTATATATATATATATATATATATATATATATATGTGTGTGTGTGTGTGTGTGTGTGTGTGTGTGTGTGTGTGTGTGTGTAATTTTTTTTTTTACAAGTATAGCCTAATATAGATAAATAACAATGATCATCATGAATTGTTTTCTAATCACGTCTCCTTTCGGATATCGGATATATACTATTGTTAATATTATTTCAAAATAATTTCACACCTCTCTTAAGATTTCTGCACGAATTAGGGAGAGCTTATATGAGAGCTACAAGTTCGGCACCATGTAAGGCATTGCGGAATATTCTTGACCAATTCTCTTTTTTTGTCTGGGACACGTATCAATGATCAAACATTGTTCAAAACAAACCGTGGAAATCAAAACAGCGGCCAGCGAGTTAGTAAATTATTTATAGCTGTCTGTTGAGTTCTTTGAGCCTTTGGCCGAGCCACGTCCTCCTCCCGAGCGGCCTGCAGGTTAACACGTACATGAGGCTAAACGAGCAGAGCAGACAGATACGAACAGTGTGTTTTCTTAGAAGGTTATTGAAGAGTTTAACTCCTTCACATCATAATGTCACTATCTTGTCTTTGTTAAATAGCTCATATCACTCAGCACATAAAACCAATTAAATGTAGGCTATTTTAAGTAGTGGCCTAAATGTGTAAAACTGATTGAATATGGACATTCGACATTTCTACTTCTACAACGAAAACATTCTGACTGTGCAAATTTTTGTATATATTGTAGGCCTATGGAGATCAAAGTTAGCAGACCACATCTCTAAAAGTAGAAACATATTTATTTATGTTCTCATCACAGATGACGTTTCGAGCCTAAAAGCTCTTCATCAGAATAATATATATTTATATACAGAATATGTTATATACTGTAGGCCTACATAAAAACATTTTCATGGAATGTAAGGAGTAACTTTAAAATTCAATGCAATACACAGTAATATGTATTATGAGGTATAGCCAGATTTGTTTTCCTATGCTTGGTATTTTTTGGCCTCCTGATAAATCTCAAAGACATAAATATTATTGATCACATTTGTTTGTGTGGTTCTTGAAACCTTTGTGCCAGAAAATTTATTTCGTGCATTTATTTTGTGACGAGACATAAAAAGCGTAAAACATTTCTGTTTAAACACAGGCTTCATTCAGCATAAGTAATATAGAAACATTTAATAGAAAATTACTGTAATAATAATCCGTTTTTACTCGTAGCCTTATAACAGTTACGATTTTTTTTTATTACATAATATTGTTTTAAAAATGACTTTTGTATAGTCTCTAATTTCCCTTAATCTATCTGTTCTTGTTCATCCAGGTTTATCTGTTTGTTTTTGATCGCAGCGCGTTATCATATAGAGCCTGACAGAAATATTACAATTAAATACTTTATTCAAGACAATAAGCAATATAACAAAATAAAAAGAACTAACGGAAATCTACCAATGCAATGAAAAAAAAAGCAAACATGAAAAGCTTAAATTGTGATAGAAATATTTTACTGTTAACCTACAATTATGTCACTTTTTTCCCATTTAACCCATTTGACAAGTGCAAGGATGTTACTAAATCTGTGAGCTACATTATTTACATTCAGCAATATTTGTTTTCATGCGTTTTTGTCTCTTGTGTTAGTGTTAATATTGTATATAAGTCTTAATATTTTGGCTTCGGAAACGAAAGCACACATTTAAATCAATTAAAAATGATAGGCTACCTCCTACAAACTTAACCGTTCATTTAAATGCAAAATATAAAAGGGCTAGAACAAATTAATTTCATCCAAATATAATAGGACGCATGGTGAATAACAAAAAGAAGTAGATCGATAAAAAAAAGTCAATAACACAATTAACATGACCGAACCTCACTGAGAGCAGGCATACGACACATGAAAATAAAACAATACAACTTTTTTCGCCTGACTGTAATGGTACACTGTAACTTTACAATTATAAAAAATTAAAACGGAGGATTATGTAATAACAATTCTAAAAGTTTTGAATTACATATCTATAAAGTGTGTGTGTGTGTGTGTGTGTGTGTGTGTGTGTGTGTGTGTGTATATATATATATATATATATATATATATATATATATATATATATATATATATATATTTAAAATTACATTATAAAGATATTTAATTTTCTGGGATAGCTAGCTGCATCAGAAAAGCTACAGAAATTACTTAAATAGTCTAACTTCAGTGTGTTCATGAACGTCAAGATCCGTTTTTCTTTTGTCAGATTTTGCGTTGTAAAGTTCAAACTTAAGTTAAGTGTAAAGCCTTTTTTTTTTTTTTTACTGTAAATGTTTTTAATTAAAATACATCTTACATTACACACGATCCTATAGCCTAAGACAATCTTCATACCGTACCGCTGTCAATGTCCACTGGATGTATTATTTTGTTTAAAATTATATCTGATTCTGTTTATACACATCTCAATTCTTTTGTCCCGCACGTTTCAATACAATTCAATCGGGAGATTGAATTATTCACTAGAATGTACAATTGTAGGCTACATTTACAAATATAAAAGGCCTACTACAGGCCTACATAGTTAGGTAGCCTATTTTAATTATGTAAAGGTATTTAAGGTTTTATATATGTATATATAAAAAATAGAAATGGTTTTCAGACAAATCCTGAGAGAGATTTATAATTCTCACAAATATGAAGACAATAGGGTAGTCTGGCGAATTACTATTAAGGTCATGCTCATATTCATCTTTTTGTAACGTTTCACCAGTCACATTCGCAAACTCAGCCACAATGTTAAAGGATAATCTTTTCTATGATTTTACGATTTAACCTCTGAGCCACAGCAAGTGTTCAACCGCATTGAAATGGGCGCGCGCCCGTGTATTTGGTTCTGTTTATCGATTGGGAAACGTGGGCGTGCTGCCAACATGCAGGATGGCAATCTATTATTACCATTGTGAATTATTAGCAATCGGAGTCGAACAACAGGCCATATATATAATACAGCATGTTTATTATGAATTGCTAAAAGATTTCTAATGTTTTACATGCTAATGCATAGCGTTTAGATTTGACTGAACCTAATTAAATCACGCAGTAAAACAAGTGTAGCATTTTAGCCTTTAGTTTAGCCAAATTTTAACGACATATCTTCAAAGCAACAAGATGTTTCGATCCAGATGATTCCTTTTAAAACTGGTTGAATCATATTTAAATAACTTCACAACATTTACATTTAATTTTACAATTCTTATAACAAATCTAGGGTTATATTTTTGTTACTAAAATTATTTTAAATGCAAGGCCTTCCCCAAATCAAAAGCAGCAGCTCTCACTTCTAACGCTAAAAAATCGTCTGCATCACAACACTGAACATACAAAGGCCTTGACATGATTCTGCCTACATTTCCATTGCACGGTCTTTCCACAAAATAACAACAGCAACAGCAGAGCACTTCAAAAACCCACATGAATTGCACAATATAAATACACATCTATGCAAACACAATGATCTGCTTTTTGTCCATGCAGAACAGTCACACCTCCTCAGCTTGTGAGTGCGTGTGAAGTGAACCTTCACATTCTTTATGTGTTATTAAGAGTGTGTGTTCTGTATATCCAGTCTAAAAGATGCTGGGTGGGTGGAGGGTCTGAGATTGCCTTGCAGTCGGTTAACATCCTTTTCCTTGCCCCTCTCTCTTTCATTTCTTTCCTTCTTCCCATCTCTCTTCTTCGTTCCTCTCTGTCGTGGCTAACATCCACGTCCTTCTATCCCATCTTCAATTTTATCATAAGACAATGTCCTCCTGTCTCTAGAAATCCCCAATTTTGCAGGTTCCCTCTGTATCCTGCATCGGTCTATTTCCACACAATTTGTCCTGTATTCATTTTGCTTTCCTGCCCGGTGATGTGCCGTCTTCCCTGTCTCAGTGTGCGTGTGGCTAGATGCGGTTTCTGTTCCTGCTCTTTTTAATCAGCATGTTAATAAGAAAGGTAACTAATCAATACGTTCAATGGCCTGGCGATTGATACCATCTCAGCCTCCCTCCCCTCTCCCTTTGATGCACGCACACACACACACACACACACACACACACACACACACTAGGAGCAGGAAGGCTAAATAGTAATCAGAAATAAACACTGAGGGAATAATTACTTTAGTTTAAGTTCAGTCATTTAACAGTGATCTGTCCGATACTGGTATCTTGTGGAGAAGATTTTATTTTTAAATACAAGAAGAAATGGATATTTCAGAGGGAATTCAAGCATATGCTCTATTAAGTGTTCAGGATCCGCAAAACATAGGGATGCTTTTTTCACTTGTATCAAAGCACTTGGTGATACACTCATATTCCAACTTCAACACCAAGAGTAAAAATATCTCTTAGTGAGCATGTGTGTTCTTCACCCCAGGGTAAGGTCTTCTACTACAAATGGCCAAATCCAACAGGGTGGAAAGTGAAAAATGGCAGAGGATAAAGAGAATTCCCTTAGAGAAGAAAGTGTTTCGGGGGGAAAACATTAAACACACATGCAAACACAGAATGGCCTTTAAAGCTGACATTCTGCCGACCTGCAGTCATGCTTTTACTTTATGGTAGTTTCTTTGCAGTGTGTACATAGCAAAGTCCTCTTTATGTTTGCCTTTGGTTGACTTTAACTGTTTGCACATTGAGCTGCCAGATTAGTGATACTAGATTGTACATTCTTCTAAAGTGTTTTTACCCCTTGCATTTTAAAATGTAACTTGCAAGCCTTTTTTTAGATAAAGGGTAAAATGCAAGGGCTCTGTAAAGTGAATTTTCTGTGTCAAATGCAAGTTAGCTAAATCAATAGCACTTGCAGCATTAACTTATAAATAAGATGCATCTGTAGTTTTCTTAAAAAAACTACGGATATTGTAAAGCACTTACAACAGATGTGAATGGGGCAGTTTTGGAGGATTTGAAGTGAGAATTTTAAAGCTTATATTTTATAAAAGCACTCAAATTGATTCTACTATATAAATGTATTTTTAATGTATTATTATCTTTTTACAGTCATCATAAGAAAAGTAAAAAAAAGGGGGGGTGGGGGGGTTTAAACGCTTCTGTATAACAAAAAAGAAGATAAAAAGGTGAAGTAAAAGACATAATTTTCATTTTTTTTGTGTGACACCTATCCATTTTTAGATGTACTAGGCAAACGTTCTTATATTAAAATATACAGTATCATTTACAGTATCAATAAGCTTTACCCATCAAATGTGGCTTATTTACATGCTTGGAATTATTAATGACTAATTGAAAAAGCCTAAGTGCCATGTTCCAGAAATCTCTGATATGACAGAAGCCCTATCATATTTCTGGCACTGATGCGAGGTTGTGTTTCAGCTCACGGCTCTCTCCGAATGTGGCGTGTGTGTGAGCGTCCCTAGGGGGGTTTAGAGTGACCACTGCCCCCTGACCCCCCCTTCACACTGTCACCCCACAAACCTCCATCAGAATACACCAGTCACCTAGCAACAGAGGCCTGGTAGTCAGAGGTCAAAGACCAGGGGCTATCGCAGATATTACACACACTCCAAGAAACGTTAATATAGATTCCCAGAATTACAGTCATCCATTTTAAGAATAATGTCATGGTATCATTTTATACTGTATACTATACATTAAGCATTGTAAGGTAAAGCATTGTAAATGGACTGTCATGCTTGCACATGCACAGGAAACACTGAAGTATAATAAGCCTCAGCATTAAAAAAAAATGCTCTGGATAAAAGAAAGTGTGCCCAAAGTGTGCCTTTTGACAGTGAAGACTCTTTGTTTTCCAGTGAATGACAACAAAGGGCAAAGATGACCATTCCATTTCATCCAATCAAGAAAAGGTCACTGACCTCTGGCCCCAGCTGACCACAAGGGGAGGATGGGCACAATCCAATCACCTTAAACAGTCTGAGGCAGCACGTCCAGAGTGGAAGGAGGTAATGAAAAGAGGGGGGTGGAGAAAGGGACCAAAGAATGGATGAGTGCAGATGCAGCATTAATCTGAGCCTTGATCAGGGACGACTGCAGCACCGTGAATGAAAGGATGAAGAAGACCAGAAGGATGAAAGGCACATCCACCTCGACTCCATCTGTGCTGAAATTCACTTACTGCACCTTCAGCCTAACATCACCCGAGAGGAGTTTAATCATCATTTCCGACACAGGAGGCACAACAATATGAAACTTATGGCCTTGATGACCTAATCTACTTGTTAAGTCGTGACATAAGGAACAGTGTTACCATGTCCAAGCCTCAATGTTTCTCAGTTGAGAATACTAGCTCAACAACCATGTATCATATATTTAAGCTACGCTTTAAAAAACTCACAGTGTACACTGCAGTCCACAGGCTCACGGCGTCCTGGACAATATTTTAATGAGTATTACAGTACACCTTGGGTGTATTAGCACCATTTTTTGGTTGTTTTTGCCAGTAATAAAGCGCTTGGATGCCATAACTACTAAAGTCCTGTTCACGCCAAGAATGATAACTGTAGACCTTAGTCAGGGCATCATATTTATTTTTTGACAGGATTGAAAACAAGGCTGTGAGGGATAGAAGAACAGTGCATTCAATGGATTCTGAAGCCGTTTAACAAATAAATCTGATGTGACGAATTTCATCAATCCAATCTGATGACACATCGTTCTAAAAAAAACATTCAGTAGATTAAAAAAAATCCATATAACAGTTCTGAAAGCTGTGAAATTTAGATGATCTAGAACCTTTATATAATGCATGCCATTGTAAATACTGTAAGTCTAGCTTCATTTTCATCCATGTTAAATTATGCTAAATAATGATAACTTTTAATAATCATTCAAAATCTATTAGTACAGGGAAGTCTACACCACAGTAAAAATGACAAAGAGGAACATTATTGAAGTAACTTTCAAGAGCAGTTTTTTTACACCTAATAAATTATAAAAAAAAACATTGACAGCCAATGAGAATTTGTAAGAGAATTCAAAGTGGCAATGACCTGTAGTGTGCAATATGTATATAAACAGATTGTCCAGTGGTGTGTGGACAATAATAAAGTTATCATTCTTGGTGTAAACAGACCTTAATGTTTCCTTCTAAAAGATGACGCTAATAAATGCTTCACAGACAGCTGCTCACAAACATGCTTGAGATTAGGCAACTGTCACTCCATTAAAAAAGAAAAGGCTGTTCTGTACACACACACACACACACATACACACAGATGGCTGGTCAGCACGTGCCTGAAGGAGAGCAGAGCAGTGACCCTCAGCTGGACACTATGGCCAGGTCAGTGACACTCAATCCATCCTTTAAGGCCAGCTGCTACTAGTTCTGTGCTAATGGCACCTCCCCAAACACACACACACACAAACACCCTTAGGCCCCCTCAATCTGCCTACACTGACCAGTGAAAAGGCACGGATGGGATGGGGTGGGGTGGGGTGGAGGACAGCTGGACACTCGCCACTCTCCTGCCTCCTCAGGGGGTGTCCTAGTGTGTGTGGGTACATGTGAGCGAGAGAAAAGCTTAATAGCCTGGTGTGGATGAGAGCAATTGGAACCAAGAAGAAAAAAAGAAGCGAGTCTGGCACACATATAGACCCCACAGAGAGACAATTAGCAAGTTAGCAATGACCCATTTTAGTTGGCCACCTGATTTCTCCCTTAGATTTCATTTTCTCGCAAGCACTGTGACAGAATCTATCACCTGACGGCAAACCTGTGTGATTTAGCACTGTGGCTACTTTGGCTAAAGTACCCCAGCAACCGTAGGTCCAATGATCCACAGCTCCAGGCTTTCCAGTACCATGGGCCAGGCTGAGCTAGACGGTCAATAAATCAATAGGTCACTCTCACACACACAAACACACACGCACATGCACACACACGTCACTGCAGGGCTGAGAGGCCACATGAAACTACCATTGATTGAAGGGGGTAGGGAGAGTTTTGACGGTCAGAGCTGTGCATGTGTGTTAGGTTATGGGGCTCACCTCAATTCCTAACACTGCAATAGGGAGTTCAAAACAGCCTCAGTAATGCTTACACACTTAAACACACACACACACACACACACACACACAGCAGAGGCGAAAGATCTTGGTGTGCCTATACTCTTTTGTCAGCTTTTGTCAGAACACACATTCTAAGTGAATGAAAGCCTTTGAGCTCTATCTCAGACTGTTCTTATATAACTAGGAATAGACAATATATTGATAACTGGTTAATTTCAGCTTTTTTTATCTGTATTGTTGATATTGGATATTTAATTATTAATGCAAATTTCTCCTATTTTTACATTTAGATCTTTAAAAGCGATAATAATTTATTAACATTGTTAAAAGTAATCTTTAGTTAATCTGGAAATGAACATACATTTTTCATACTGTACATTATAATATTTTGATGCATAAATGTAGCATTAAAAGTGAATAATTTTAGTCTTTACTGTTTTATTTTTCATTTATTTTAACAAAATATTGTATAATTTAAATTTTGGCTGTTTATTAGTAACATAAAATTTTAAAGATTATCAGAATTGGTCAGGAATAACAATGCATCCCCAATTTAGCAATTTTTAGAGATGTAGATTTCTTCCAAAGCTCCACTGTGCCTTTTAAAAATAAACATTCTTTATTGGCATCAACGGTTCTAAAAAGAACATTGAATATCCATGGAACCTTCCTAAATGCACAATTTATATATTTATATATATATATATATATATATATATATATATATATATAAATATATAAATTGTGCACTATATATATATAGTGGAAAACATGTTCTTTAAATTATTAAAACGTTCTTTACACTAAGGAAAAAAAAAATGAACCCAAAAAATGTCTTCTGTGACATTGCTGTGGAGTGTATAATTACTTTTTTTTTTTTACTCCTTGAAAGCAATCCATATTCGAATAGATTGTGTCTAAAACGATTCCTGTGTTAAGTTGGCTGGCTTCTAGTGTTAAGTTGTCTGCTGATCCGCTCTTTGTTGCAGTGTTTTGCTCACTCATGCACTCATTGAAAAAAGCCTTAGACTGTTCTTCTCCAGCTCTCTTTTATGACCTCATCAAGTCAGCGGCTGCAGCATTGAGCATGTTTACTTGACCTGCAAATTGGGGTCAACATAAAGTAAAGACCTGTACACTTGTGCAAAGAACACAAGCAAATAGTGGCCATTAAGACATTGGATATTGTGTACACCAGCAAAATCTTACGCTGTACTCTTTTTGGGGAGAAAAATCCAAATTGCACTGTAAACATTTTTTTTAAATACAACAAAATACATTACAAAATTATATAACATTTAACCTTTTTGAGTGACACTTAAACCAGCACAAGCTGGCAGGGACTAGCACAAGGTGGCAGGGAGTAGAAGACAGGTGTAAATAAACGCCGGGGGTCTGTCCTTGCTCGGGGAGTTGCCATGGCAACGGCTGACAGAGCATCCTATCGATCGCACTGTCCAGTCTGAATTGTGCAGCCCCTGAACCCACGTTTTTTTCTCTGTGTGGTGATGGGTGTGGATCAATACCTGATATTGTGTGCCTCTTTTGCCTTGCATCTCTCATGGCCTCCATAATAGTGGTAATGATAGTGAGAGGGAAGGAAAAAGAAAAGGAAGAAGCCTGAATAAATGGTAAAAAGACAGCTGGATCTATTTCGTCACAAATGCAAAGAAAAAAAAAAAATGTCCTTCTTGGACCGAGAGGCACGCTCTTAAAAAACAATAGACAGCCATCATGACACTTTGTCTGTATTATTCACAAGTACTGTGCAGCACTCCAGAATTGCTAAACACTGTACTGTGACACACACAGAATTCGGTTTCGCCATAATGGAAAATGTCAAATCTGATTTTTCCACACATCTCCCTGTCTGCATATGCGAACAGCCACACAGCATTTACCTAATGTGAGGCCATTTAGTCCAGCCTTTGCTTTGACTGTTATACAAATCAGAATGGCCAGGAAGACCAGGCTGCACCGGTTCAGCAAGAGCTTGTGAAGGAGAGCGAGGCACGGAGAAGGACCTGCGGGAGCTCGTTTAAATCTGGCCTGAGGGATCCCTCCAGCTAGGGGTCATGGTTGGAGTCGCAGAACACTGGATTTAAAGGTGGGGCTCCTTAAGGTGCCTCTGTTGCCCCGAGGCTCAGCCATCACAATTCCTGCAGTGCTGGAAATGAAAGCCAGACTAGGACAAAGGCCCTTTCCTTGCTTATAGCTACTGCTCAGAAAAATTACTTAAATGATTGAGATGTCGGTTACATCTTTCTTTTTGCCTCCGTCCTCCCCAGCAACACCCTAGTGTGAGTTTAAGAAGAATTACTGAATGGTTTAACTTCTTGAGTAAACATATATATAAAAAAATTATTGTATTAATTATATATAGACTAAAATAGCATACAAATGCTACCACTAAAAGCTTTAAAATTTGATTTGAAAAATTGCATTGCATTGCATTGCATTGCCTACATCGAAGACATTACTCCAGTTCTATTTGTGTTAAAGGAAATATTTTAGAGTATACTGACTCACTCCATATGTTTGCTAGAATGTTGTCCACTGATATCATTTTTTTTAACATGCATAAACTTCGGTCATCCCGGGCTGAGGAGTCCTTGATCTCTAGAGACTCGACTGAAGTCGCTCAAGCTGTTTTTGTGTTTCAATCAGTGCTGCATGGATTTGGCTGTTCGCCTGCAGTACTGAGCTCTTTGCAGCGGTACAAATGTAAATCTTTGCTCCGCGGGGATGGAGTGTGAGGGCGAGCGGAGTGGCTGCCCTCGCATCCCTGCGAGATGAAAACCCATCCACTCGGAGAGGCACAGCGGCTACCAGGGCAGAAGTCAGGCGCGGTGGGGCCAGGCATGTGGGAGAGAGAAGTGATGGAGGGAAAGTTTTCTCTGCCTCCAGCACTCTGCATACGTTGTGAGAGTGAGAGCCTGCAGTGAACTTGGCAGCACACTTCAAAACTTTATGGAGCAGACATGCACACTGCATTCTAATACAAACTGTGTCTTGATTCGGAATTCTTGAGATTCGTCAGACGCTATGCCTTTTTTAATTCTTGGCTCGCCGATATAAGATTTTGCTCGCCTACATTTGTTTAAAGAGTGATTTCTCATTGGGTCTGCTTTTCTCTCAAAGCGCTCAGATGTATTGCTGAATTAATCATAGTTGATGTCGATCACATTTGGGTAAACGTTAGGTGCCAACGTTTTACATAACCACTTAGTGGGTTATGTTTAACATTTAAAAGGCATTTCATCCACAAATGAAAATTCTATTATTTACTCATTCTCATGTAGTTCCAAACTTCGATGACTTTTTTCTACTGTGGACAAAAGGATATATATATATATATATATATATATATATATATATATATATATCTGTCCATACAGTGAAAGTCAGTTGGATCTAATAATGTTTGAAAGTCAACATGAGGTGGAATATATGCCAGAATTTTGTTTTAATAGCCTATATATATATATATATATATATATATATATATATAATATATATATATTTATATATATATATATATATTTGTGTGTGTGTGTGTGTTGATCTACTTGAACATCTAGCCTGCAGATTAAATCCTGCTGTTTCTAGTCAAATATAAGACAGATAGCACTGGTCATGGATCCATTGGTGGGCAGTTTCAGTATTCAATTCGAGGTCCATGTTAGCGAGCCACTCTGTCCTGTCCAGGAGCTCCATTCACTTCACACTCAATAGTTATTTATCATCCAACATATTAGCCATTGCAGTGTCGATATGAAGTCCAGTGCTGAAATTAGTCAGTGCCAAGTCTGTAACTACAGCCCAAGGTCAGACACACACTCCGCTGACAGGAGTGATGGTCCGCAGCTCACAGGCACATACATCCAGCCCAAGGGCAAGTGTACGGTACTGATATTTCAGAGGGAACACACGTGTAAAACACTCTGTCATGTTGAGGGATGCCAAGTATGAATTCAGCTTGGTTGTGACGCGTTTTATCTCATGGATACCAATCGATAGGGTAAAAGTGGTAAAAAAATCCTATACATTTTTGTTTTTGCTTTGCTAGTTTGGTCATAGATAAAGGTGCAATTTTAGTTCACATTTGATTTCTCTCAGCTTTCACAAAATGGTACAAGTATGAACACTTTGGTTACTAATATGAACTTTTCATGTACAAATATGTACCATTTTTGGGTAAATAAATAATTAAATCTTATCAAAACTATCACTATCTGGAAGGTTGTGTGTATTCATTTGAATTTAAAATGAATATTTGATATTCAAACTGAAATTATCCTCTGTGTTTTATTGCATTATGAATGTTTTGTTTTCCTTCTTTAAAAAATAAATATATTAAATTGCACTAAAAGTTTAGCTAAGCTGCTAAGCTGAAGATTTGCTAATCAGCAGCAAAACATTTTCTACCCTTCTGGCAAGGTCAGGGGAACACAGTCCCCTGCTAAATGTCCTAAGTCGCCCTCTCAGAAGTCCTGAGGGGTGATATTAAACACACACACACCCACACACACACACACAGACAGACAGATACACAGTCTGACAGCAGCTAACTTGGTTCGATTGCTTAGTCCAAACTCCACTCCACTACCCTCCCCCTGTAGGTCTCATTTTATATTGTACTTTTAGGTCCAAACTGAGATGTCTGCTTCATCCATGCGAGTACAAACATGACTACTAACAGCTGCTGTTTTCCAGGACGCTAAATGGACCAAACTCTGATGTCAAAAACAAAAGCTCTTGTGTGAATGGGCAAAGAGGAATCTGTGGTTTCTGATCAGTGACAACTCTAGTCCCAAAGACAGCCAAGTATGAAAGCCTGATATTTGGAATATGCAATTTGGGAGATTTTTAACAAAAATAACATTAAAAATTGTGTTTCAAAAAGCTGATTTATCTTCAAGAAGCTTGTTGCAGGTGCAAAATACAGGAAGATTCAGGCCACTATTCACAACTTTACATCAGACAAATATTACTAATACTTTAATAGATTAATTTTTTATATATTTAGACAATTCAACAAATTCTCCGTTTCACTGGGAAGATGTTATGTTGCTTAGCTGTAAAGAACAGCATCAGGACACAAAGCCAAATCTAGTTTTCTGTTCAAATTAATCTAATATCTGTACTTCTCTAGACATACATTCTAAAATTAATTATTTATTATATCACTCAGGTTCAAGTACATACATATAACTGTCTGCTTTACTAAATCAGGGCTGCATGTTATTTCATTGGAATCAGGGTTTTAATATACTCTGGCACAGTACATGCTGCCATCTAGTGGACTGGTTACATTTGTACATGGTACTGCAGCTGCAGTGACTACGGTTTTGTCATGCTACTTAACATTTCTAGGCATAAATTGATCTAATAGAAAACTAACATAAATAACAAAATACAAAATTAATTTGTGCACTCCTCAAGTTATCACACGCCAATGAACCATAAAACTTGTTAACAATGCATTTCTTCAACTGAATGAATCAAAAAAATAAATAAACAGCACGTGTTAGTATGTTGCTGTGTGACTGTACAAGTCAATGTTATTTAGGTACACTGACTTTGCGTTTCTTCGGGGCAGATGGCTGGGGATCTTGGCTCAGAGGGAACTCTAACTGAGAGATCTGCAGACAGAGGAAGTGTATTTAAGTAAATTAATTATTCAGAACAAAAAACCTGTTTTTATTTGTTAACTTCACATTTTTTCCTGGCTCTGATTGCATGATAGAGTCATCAGAATGTTACATGTAACTAATCAGTTTTTTTTTTTTTTTTTTTTACTGTTCACAAAATTCCAGTGATCAGACTGGTAAAATATGTGATAAAAGTCCAGCCAGATACAGATATGGGCCATGGGCTGTGTATTTCCCACCTGAGGTTCAAAGATGCGTCCGCTCCTGGTCTTCCTTGCGTTCACCTTAAGATCAGCAGTTTTCTTTACCAGACTGTCCATCTAAAATACACATAACATAACTAAATACAACTTTATCTCATACACAGGCCACTAGAGCAGACTGATAACTTACCTGTGTGTGTGGTAAATTGTATAATGCTACCTTTTCATTTGTTATGTCAAGATCCTCCTTGCTGCTTCTGTGAGCCCGTTGGGAGTGTTCCTGAGTTTCTGTAAATGTGGCAGACAATGAGCAAAAGTTGCTGGGAGTTGGTTGCATTTTTCTTGATTGATTTATGCTGATCTCATTAAACTGGCAAAGTCTAATATTCACCTGAGTATTCAATGCCAGCATCAGTGATGACTTTCTCCTTTGTCATACACTCCTGCGAACAAAAAAGTCCATAATTTGAGATGAATTCTCACATTTTGCAATGGTAAGGTAGAAAAGGAAATGAGGACATATCAGCTAATTATTAAGAAGACCCCACCTGCTGAACAGAGGTCTCAGACATCATTCCATCTTCAAACATTTTCAAAGACCATTTTGTACTCACACATACTTCCTCCTCCTCATCAAACTTTTCATGCACATAAAAAAAAGCATTTGATCACTGCTTAACATCATTGATTTTATTTTTATTTTTTTCTACCAGATGGATCACTAGACGTCTAACTTCTTTATCTCACCGGCTCAAGTCTCTTGCGCTCAGTGGTGACGTTCATTCGGAGACTATGAAAAGGTGTGACCACCTCTCCCATGGTCAGATTTACTGGTTCCTTCTCAAATATCAAAGTCTCATTGTCATCGTCCTTGAAGCCAGGTGGCTGATACTCCTGAGGGGTCACTGAAACACAAATACACAGTGACACTGAATAACACAATATTGATACCAGAGGTGACCAAACGATTTATGCTAAAACACAGAAACCAAACTAGATTAAGAGATGTTGGCCAAAGGTAAATGTTGCATTATATTCGACTATATTATATAGAATTTAAATTTTCAATCAAATTAACTTATATTCTCTACGTCGCAATCTAAAAATGAAACAAAAATGTTATAAAGATAAATTAGAAGTGAAGATATGTGTCAAGGGCATTTTCTCCCATTTTTCCTTCCTCTTGTGATATGATATGCCAGGCCAAATTAAAGGTCATCACTGGCCAAATTTGGGCCAAAGGCTCTAGTTTGTGCATCTCTGATGAACTTTATGTTGTGTGAAGATCAGCAAAGTATCCAGTGCTTTTAATAATCCAAAAAAATATTGAGTTCCACAATTACTTATCACATACTAAAAAGAAATAAATGACAAACAATGTACATGGACAACTTCGTGTACATGGTAGTGTCTGTAGCAGATAGCAAGGTAGATTTACCTTCATCATAGTAGAAGAGTTTCATGTTGAGGCAGACGTTGTCAGGCAGCGGGCCAAGATTTTGCATCAGCATGTAAAGCTTGCGCACTAGCAGCATACTGGATTTCTGGGTGTTGTCACAGGCCATTTTAGTCAGACTCTGTCCATTTTTGCTAGAAACACAGGCAATTATTTTCAAAAGCACAACATTAATATGGTCAGTATGCAGTCACGTGGTAGCATATAATTTTATGGAAGCTATATATGTTGGGGTAAATACAGTAAGTTAGTGTTTTGTAAACCATCAACTAGTTTTGATAACAGCTCAGACAAAAATGTCACCTCTCAAAGTCCATCTGAGGTCCATTCTCTGTGTAATTGATTTTAAACTGGTAGCATTCAGTCACTTTCTGCAGCACAAGAGAAGATAGAAAGGTGAAAATGGAAATTCAAGTCTTTCATAAACAAGGTTGTCATGCACTGATTTCATTTGTAATGTATTATATTAAAAGAGAGATTAAGTAACATTAAAGGATGACATTCAGCCAAAGAGACAACATCTGATCACCTGTGGATTGTCTGGATCACAGTAAACCTACAAGTAAAACAGTAACATTTATATATATATATATATATATATATATATATATATATATATATATATATAAAGACATATATAATATATAGCATATAAACTGTCATAATACATCATACAATGTACAATTTTAAACTGATTACTGTTTGTTTTCAAATCCATTAGTTAATACTCACTGATAGAAGAACCATTCGTAGCTGATAAAGCAAAGCAGATGCAAAAGGTCAAAAGGTTACTATGAGTGATGATCAGTATATGTCTTGTTACTAAACATAAATGAAAACTACAAAAATACAGAAGAGTACAAAATCACAAACTTACATATCTTCTTTGAAGTGCATCAAAACAGCCCTGCAACCTGAAACAGTGGAGGTGAGATACTCTCCATGCAGCTCAAACCAGATGTTCTCCAAACAGATTATACTCCCAAATGATGTATTAATATGTAGCTACTTTAAATTTTTATATACATTTGTCATGGAGGGAATGTGAAAACATGACTGTGTGTCAACTGTCCACTTACCACTGCACAATCTGCTGAGCACCAGGGCAGCTATGCTCTCGCAGTATAAGGACTTTCAGCTCTTAGAAAAGAAAAAATAAATAAATAATAAAATACACAAATAATAAAGATAGTAAAGATTTCTGTAACCTGTTTCACTTAATGTATCATTTTTACCTCCAACATATTTGCGACCATAGGCCTTTTCTGGGAAAAGACCCCTGAGGTAAGTGATGCTTGAGACAGCAATGGCTAAAAGTTTCTTCACAAGCACCAGTGACTGCTGTTCGGTGGACACTACATCAGGCAGCATCTGACAGCTCTACACACACACACACACACACACAATTGGTAAACATGATATTATTAGGTTAACAACGAATTAAAAGACTAGCAAAAGCCTAACGTTAGACAAGCCCAAGTTAATTAAGCGTCACACAGTAATGTTAGTATTTGCGCTAACGTTACATGTGAGAAAACAAACGTTTATCTTTAACTGTTGAGGTTACCTGAAAAGGGCGAAGTTTCTGTTCACATGCCATGATGATTGTAACAGATCACCAGTAAAAAGCCCAAAAAAATAGCATCTAAAAAGATAATGTGCAATTGTCAATTTTTGCCTTTGGAATCAGAACAAAAGTTCTGTTGCTCAACAGCACATAACAGTGTAAAAAAAAAAACGTCTTACCAGATAAAGTTGACAATAAAGAACTTAAAAAATGTGTTAAAGAACAACAAATATCTACTAGTATTTAATGATATAAAACTGATGATAACAAGTAACGTTATACTGGCCGATTTTATCGCAACCGACTTTTTTAAACTGTAATTCCACCGACCGTGCGCGAGACTCCCGCCATAAACTCCCCAGTCCGTGACGTCATGCCAAAAAGAAGAGCCGCAGAAACAAAATGCGACTTCTATTATTATTTTGTGACTAATTACGTGTAAGTACTACATAAAGCAAGCATAGGCCATTGCAAAGATATTCAATACAGGAATAAAAACTATATATATATGCTATTTTTAGAAAAGCGCTTACTACGTTTTTTAGCGTTTTTAGTGATCAATTCGTTTTACATATACCGTTTATTTGTTTATTTTTTCCTTATACATTTTGTAAATTGTTAATGATTGTCAACTGATAATTGTTAATTAAAAACCGTAAAACAAAATGGAGTCCGACACTTGTCATCAACGCACTGGTAAAAGTATTAAATGTCATTCTTTCCTGAAGCAAGAGAAACCTGAAAAATATAATACATTTGGGGTAGGAGATTACAAATTAAACGCCAGTGCATGACTGATGCATTTTAAATTAAGTCTACTAAGACCCAGGCCTTATAATTACTATTTTAGTTAACAGCAATTACAAGGTCTTTCCTTGTATGATACATATTAAAAACCTTTCATTTATTGAGAACTTTTATACATTTTATTATATTTTATTATCTACTGTAGATTTTAATATTACATAAAAGTTTAAATTGTCCCATATCATGTGTGTTTATTGTTGTGTGAGCTCGCAAAATCATTGTAGCATACCATTGGATACTTGTTTATTTTGATACGACTATTTGAAATCTACCGGCTGATTCTCCTGTCTCTCAAACATCAAACCAGATTCCTATTGGCTCTTCCGCTGCGTGACCGTCCTCCAAAATGACGTCACTGCAGCGAACGCCATTTTGATACTGAACACAGTGGGTGGAACAGTTCGGACACGAATAGACGGCAAAATTTACACTTAAACACGCTGATTACTTGGTCAGCAAACGCCGAACAGCCATGTCATCGGATAACCAGGACACGGAGACGCAGTCGGAGCAGATGGACGAGACTCAGGTGGGCATTAGAATAGGGCTGCGCCTCGTTCGTTTCAGTCTCTAGCGGTGTCTGTCAGTTTCGTCCACTATCATGTCATTACAAATAAATGCCGTAATATTAAAATTACTGATTGCTTATTGCTCATCGACAGCTTTAACACAGCAATCTTTCAGAATTTTGCAATTTTGATTTCTGAGCTGTCACCTGCATGAGTTGAACGAGGTGATAGACATGCATTTCACAAGCACGAGCCTCCTTTTGATTGGTTAGTAAGCTCAGACGTCATGAAATAACAGTGTTTGATTGGTTTATTCTGTTACTCGTTTTGTAACACTTACTTAAACCTGATGTTCATGTTTACATCATGTTTCCGCATAATGTAGTCAAGTGGCCTTTTATTGTGGCCAGCCTAAGGCACACCTGTGCAATAAGAGAGAAATAGGCCTTTTGTGTACATAGAAAAAGTCTTAGATCTTTGAGTTCAGCTCATGAAAAATGGTGGCAAAAACAAGTGTTGTTTATAATTTTGTTCAGTGTAAATATAATTGGCAATGTATTGCGTCCCCAAAAATTATCGAGGTCACGTACATATATTGTGTAATAAGTCGATTTATATTGATTATTGCCACAGGCCTATTGATTAGTTCATCTCCCGAGTCTTTGGGTCTGAGTCGTTTGCTGTTTTCTCATCTCACCAGTCAGATCAATATCTTGTAATGTTATACTTAGGAATTATTAAAGTGATTTTTCCCATCATACGGATAAAGTTTAAAGTAGTGCTGCACGATTATGACTAAAATCATGTCAATTATTCCTTTGAAATTGTGATTTTTAATAACTATTAAATTCATTATGTTTATACCTTTGTTTGAAGCAACTACATGCCATATTTTTATATGAAAGTGAACAAGATGAAAAGACTAACTGAATATATATTTATTGCTATAGTATTAAGCTTCAAATGTCAAGTAAACATTAGTGATCGACCGATATTGGTTTTTTATAACCGATACCGATACCGATTATTTGTATGTTTATGTACCCGATAACCGATATGCAGAACCGATATTTATTTACTGTTATACTTCTGTTTCTGACAATTATTACAACACAAATGAGCTGAAAAAAACATTTTATTTATAACAATCACTCCCCCCTTGCATACAAAAAAAAAAAAACATTATATTTATACACAAATAAATAGAGGGGTCTGAGTCCAAAAAATTTAAGCGCACTGTTACTAAGTGTCTTTGTTTTAAAATAAAAGCTTTGATGAGGTAAAAAAATAAAGCACAAAAATGATTCTAACATATTGGTGGGGGCGGGAGGGCTATTTAGGAGTGCATAGCTATTTACTCCCAGTTAAGCAGAACTAGGTTTTAGTGTAGAAAACAGAGTCTTTCAGCATTCTGCCCTGTAAGCCTGCTTCCTTCAAAAATGTCATGCAGTGGCCGTGCTTGAGGCTTCCTGATCATCAACCCAGTCAGGTGCTGAGCAATATGAACAAACTTTTTTTCCCGAGACTATATAAAGTTAAACAGCACTTGTCAGTTGGCATTTTATGATCTAGATTCAATCTAACGTTAGATCATGAAATGCCAACTGACAAAGTGCTGTTTGACTATAATTTAATCAACCGCGATCGCGCATGGAGATAATAAATAATTAATTTCCACAAAGCGGTATATGTAGCCTATATGTGTATTAGCGAAATAATTGTTATGTAGTAAATGATAATATAATCTAGGGTGTTTAAACAAGATAATCTTGTCAAAAGTTTCATTCAGTGGCATTGCTTGAGGCTTCCTGATCATCAACCCAGTCAGGTGCTGAGCAATATGAACGAACTTTTTTTCCCGAGACTATATAAAGATAAACAGCACTTGTCAGTTGGCATTTTATGATCTAAATTTAATCTAACGTTAAATCATGAAATGCCAACTGACAAAGTGCTGTTTGACTATAACTTAATCAACCGCGATCGCGCATGGAGATAATAAATAATTAATTTCCACAAAGCGGTAGGCTATATTTATATGTGTATTAGCGAAATAATTGTTATGTAGTAAATGATAATATAATCTAGGGTGTTTAAACAAGATAATCTTGTCAAAAGTTTCATTCAGTCGCCGTGCTTAAGCCTCCAGATCATCCGTCAGTTGCTAAGCGATATGAACAAACTTTCTCTTCTAGACTAATGGTGAGCAAATACAACAGATAGAGAATTAAATTCAACGCTTTTATTTTCAACATGCACTCATTCATGTCTGTTTTATTTAATTCATGTAAAGATACGTCTTTATTGGGGCAGGACATGATGAATTACACTACGTGACTCAATGAGTTCGTCTCAATTGTTTAGAAACAAGCTGCATAAATTAACTATATCAGGAATTTATGTCTCAGATCTCATTTGTGCATGTCTGTTATGTTAAATAAAGTTGATTAATTAAAGCAAACCAAGTAGAACATATATTTACCTGTGCACTGAGTTGTTGACTGATCTCCTCAGACACCCGGGCTGCAATGGCGGAAATCTCAAAACGGCCACAAGATGGCGCCGCAAATCGGCGAATCCGATATTACAAAACCGATACCCGATTATGGAAAAATGCTTAAATATCGGGAAAAATATCGGTAAACAGATACATCGGTCGATCACTAGTAAACATTGGATTAGTTTCTTCTTTAAATAAAAAGGTAAAAATATGCATGGTATTATAATGTTATACTAAAACTAAAATTAAGACAATGGAAAAGCCCTTAAGATAATATGTAGAAAGAAAAAAAGGATCTTGAACATGCAAAATAACATAAGTGGACTTTGAACAAATAATTGCTTCTTTGAACGATTATGTAATTGTGGCATCCAAAATTGTGATCGCAATTAGAAATTCGAATAATTGTGCAGCCCTAGTTTAAAGCTTTAACCAAATCTTTATGACCACATTCGTTATGGATGACCACAAAAGTTGTAAGAATTTTTTAAAAAAAAAGCTCAAATAAAATTTAAAGTAAAAATAAAAGACCAAAAAAAATATGTTACTGTAAAAGTAAAGGAACAAACTAAATGGTTGTTTGTAAGGAAGGTTGGGAATTAACAACTAATTTCTGTAATTTCCATTGCTTCTCTCACATCACATCACAAAAGAACGAACAACAGAGACCTGAAGACTCGGGAAATTAACTAATAATTTCTCTTTCCAGTACAGACTTCAGAGCCTGTAGTATATGGGGCTGGCACATTATAAACAAACGACTCGAGGGATGAACTAATCATTTCTGTTTCCTGTACAGAACCTACTAGATGTTGCGCGTGTGCAGGCAACCCAAAAGAATGAATCCCTTGCTGAGACAACTCGCCTTTCACAACATCGGTATCGGCCGATAAAAGCTTAAAATGACCATCATCGGTATCGGCTGATATGAATATTTCTGCCGATGAGCCAAACCGATATTCTCCAAGTGAAATAATTGACCTGTTTTTCAGATGTGAATGTCTGTCTACATTTGTAAAATAATACATTTATGGTAGAATCAGTACAGAAGAGATACATGGATTTCTCTTCAGTAAAATTAAAGTTTAAATATATCAGGCGAAAAATGTGTATATATATATATCGGTATCGGCATCGGCCAAAATTATTTTGAAAATATCAGCATATCGAATATCGGCCAAAATCCAATATCGTGCATCTCTATTAGCCATTGGTTAATATTAGACATAATTTAGTCACCCAGAGTGAAGATTTAGTCTTTGATTTACTCGGAATGTAGAGGGTTCATAAAAAGAGCGCTGCACGTTTCAAAGTCAAAACGTGGCATGGGTGTTTTATATGAGTGGATCTCTGAAAGGAATAAGAAAAGTTTTTTTTCTATGCCTGATAATGTAGCATTTATGAGTGCAGCACTGCTTTGTTTACCTATTCAAGAAGCCCATCTGCTGTTTTTGTTCAGACCAATGCGAAAATCTACACATTGTTGTAATGTAGCACTCATGTATAGTTGTAAATGTGAACAAGTGGTTCGGTAAGAAGCTAATGTGCCTTCTAAAAATCTAAACAATTAAGACGGTAAGATATTTATATTTACATTTGTCTTTTCCTAAAATTGGAATAAAGGATTAAATGTGATGTGTATATAATTTTTGTTTTGTGTAAACCTGTATCTGAACTGCAAATCTTTACGGTTTAATATGTTACCAAACAGTACTCTACCCCACTTTTACGGCATTCATTTTATTTGTGCATTTCTTAAAAAGAGTTTAAAAATCCTGCAGATATCCTTTAAATTGTGAAATAAAACTCCTCCCTTGATATTTGTATTTTGAAAATGTTTTGTTTTAGGTTTTGTCTCCTATCCAATGCTCTCCATTAAAAATGTATTTATTTATTTTATTTGGGTTAGATAAATTCATTTCAGGCTACCAAAACCTGAAGAGTGCCTGCTCGAAGGGCTACCAGAGATTCTGAAATTTTGAAAGCCCCGATTTGTCTTTCTGTAACCTTCTGTAATTTTATGTTTTGCTGTCCTATGTTATAGCTAGACCTGAAGACTAGTTTGGCTGTTTTACTGTTCAAAACAATCAAAACAAATTTTTCACCACAACAAAACAGAAATCTGAAGATGTTTACAAATTGTCTAAACTTGAATGTTGAATAGTTTAAGTTGTGAGAGGATTTCCAGACATGCTGTTTGTTTATTTTAGATTGCATTCAGATTGATACACATTAGTTTCAATATTTGGTTTCAATATGAATATGAAGTCAGAGACAATGGTGAAGTCAGAAAAAAACACCTGGGAATTTAATCCCAAGTTAAACTGGCTGTACCTTGCACAGAAATGTACCACACATTTTCTGGTAATTGCAGGAAGAACAATCACACGATGAAAGGGGTTTTGTTTTATTGTTGTCTTATTACATTTTGGGTGTTTTTCATTTTGGGAGATTTATCATTCCGAGCTTTGAGTGTTGATTTTTAGTTTGTTCCTTTTTCCTCTTTATAGTCTTAGTAGTAAGACTAAATGAAAGCAGACCACTTTTCAATAACAAAAACTAATACAAAAATGTCTCTCATACCCCTTTTAAAAAATAGTTTTAATCTGCATGGATGTAGTAATTGATATTAACGTGACGGTAAACACTTTTATATTGTTACAAAAAATCAACAAATAAATGCTGTTCTTTTGAACTTTCTATTAATCAAAAAATCCTGAAATGCAGGTTTATAAGTATCAGCTGTTTCGAACATTGATAATGAATGCTTCTTGAGCACAAAATCAACATGTCGTCCATGGAAGACTGGAGTAATTGGCTGCTGAAAATTCAGCTTTAACATCACAAGTATAGATTACATTTTAAAATATATTTCTATAGAAAACAATTATTTACATTGTAATAATATTTCAGAATAATAATGTTAACTGTATTTTTTACCAATTTTATTTTTACCTTGATAAGCATAAGAGACTTATTTCGAAATCATATATATATTAAAAAAAAACTTAATAACCCCAACCTTTTGTATGTCAATGTACATATAAGAATTAATATATAACTAATATATAATAACATTGCAATAAATGTTTTTCAGGAATCCCAGGACACAAACTCAAACCCAGTGCGGACAGAGGAGGCCAAATTGAAAGCGAAGTATCCCAGCTTGGGCCAAAAGCCAGGTGGCTCCGACTTCCTGATGAAGAGACTGCAGAAAGGGGTAAGTTAAAAAAAAATTAACCACTGAAGAAAAGCACGTTTTAAAGCCATTCATTAATATAGATTTTTAAAGTTCCAGGTGCTTACACATTTTTTTATTTTTTTATTTTTTGTCTCCAGCAAAAGTATTTTGACTCAGGAGATTACAACATGGCCAAGGCAAAGATGAAGAACAAACAGTTGCCTGCCGCAGCTGGTCCAGACAAGAACATCGTCACCGGGGATCACATTCCAACCCCACAAGACCTTCCGCAGAGAAAGTCCTCATTGGTTACAAGTAAACTGGCTGGCTAACGTCAGCCATAGGTTTTGAATAAACCCTCTTACCAAACTTCCAAAACCTCCCCAGCCCCACCAGACCAGCTTCATCAGGACTGGTTATCAGTTTATTTTGTTTTGTTTCTTTTAATTTGGGTGTAGAGTCTTGCCGTCATTTTCATTTCACTTCAGTAGGTCTAAGCATCCCAGCTCTGTTAACCTCTTCAGAGTAGGGATAAACTAAACCCTTGCTACTCCAGGCCCTGGTGGAGCATGATGCACTTTACTCCGTGTACCCCGTATATTAGTGATATTATGAACAAACCCCTGAAGACTTCATAAAATGCTTTTCAAAAGATGCTTTTAAAATGTGAACAATTATTTAAGATTGTTTTAAAAGGTTTTGTTTTCTATATAGACAATACTTGACAAGCCATTGGACCCAGATTACATTGGCAGCCCTCTTTTCCTTCATAATGACAAATTAATGAATGTTTTATATATAAAAAAAATCGTAATCAGTGAACAGAATAGTCAGATCAATTTTGGTAAAGAGTGGCTGGTAGCTGTGTAGCCTTCATTCACACTTCTACCTCTCGCTCTCTAAATATGGCTCAGTTGAACCAACGGCTGCTTACGACTGGATTGCTTTACTATTCTCAGCCTTCACCTTCCGTGGTAGGCTCTGAGCAAGCGGTTCCAATCTTTCTGATTAGATTATTGTAATCGCAGCTTTTGGGTGTAAACAGACAATGTTGTAATTCACAGATAATAGCCAAGAGCTGAAATGGTCTTTGAATGTGAAATGAGAATGAAAGGGGCTTTAGAAAATGAAATTTTCATTGCACAAAGAATACTTTAAAAGATAAAGTATGTTCATAGAAAGTGGTGGCTATGTGTGTTATATCTTAAGGGCATCTGGATATATTCAGCTTGTGATTACACTAACAGCAGTGTATGCATTAATGGCATTAGTGTGCAATTTATTTTGTGATATACAACACATATGTAATGTGATGCACATGATCCCTTTGACCATCTGAGATAATGATGACATAATCACCTTGTCTTGTCTTATGAGGTGCGGAAGGAAATTTGCAGAATTGAGCAGCACCTTTGGTTCTATATTTGTAAAATATTTTAGACCTAAATAGTAAAATTCTCTACTTAAACTTGGACAAAGTTAAATGTTTAAATGTATAAAAAGTATTTGAAAATATTACCCATAGATTGCTTTGACATGCAGCTTATTTTTCGGGTGTTTTATACCAATATCAGGGGGGGAATATTATATCCTTTGACCCATTTATCCTCTGTGGTCTTCAAAAAGATACTCTTTTCTCATCATTTAGAAAAGTGTCCTTCAGAGGTCATGCATCTAGCTGCAGCATCTTTGTACACTCCCTACAAAGTCCAAGTATGAGGGTAGATACCTTTACAGAGCAAATGTAGACTGAAAGGCAGTCAATCCAAGTGTCTAAATCAGGATGTGCATAGTCTAATCAAGTTGTCCTTTCTAAAACCACATAGACTCGCTAACATGTGGCCTGAAGTTTTAAAAGAAACCATTTAGCCATGTGAAGTTAACAAAAACATGTATATTGATGCATGTTATTCTTAGTAACAAAAATAGATAAATTATTGTACTGTCACTCTGTAAGTCTCACTAAAAGGTGAATTACATCAAAGGGATTGAATGTGTTTTTTCATGTATGGTTGAGGTGCTGTTGGCAGTTGGCAATACATCAGGGAAAAATGATGGTCTTGCACTTCGTATTTGTCACTTGATGGTATGTGTGGATGTACAATGTTTCCTTTGAGGAATGCGTTATTGCACAATGCTAGAAGATAATCTTATTTTGTGCTGCAGCCAAATTGTAAATAGTCAAATTGTTAATCTGGTGTCATATTTCGTCTCGCATTATCGGTCTCAGTTGTCTTTCCAATATTTACTACGTTTGTGGTTTACCTTTTATTTGTTAATTTTGTTTGTCTGAATCTCTCTCTGCTTTTTGATGCAACATATTGACAAGAATATCATCAGTTCTATTGTGAGAAATGTAAATATGGAGGTTAAGGATGCTTGTATCGTAATTAAAGAAAGATTTTTTAATCGATTGGATTAAATTCAGACAGTACTGGACTGAAATCCTTCCACTACTGACTTTGTGATATTCAACTACATATTAACTCTAAATCTACAACTTAAGGCGCTCTCTGTTAGACACACAAAGATGTATTATTTGCTTGCTTCATGAGGCTTTTATTGTTTAATTATCTTATATTTTTTGCCCCATTTAAATATTCTTTATTGTTTAAGATGTTCCACTTGAATTAATTTGTGTTTGAAAGTGGATTTCCAGAAGTTTCCAGAATCCTCTAGTCTCTCACAGTTATATTTAGGGAAGGATGTCGAATCGAGAAGTAAAGACAGATGTTTAAAAAGAAAACTGAATCTATGTCTGAAATTCAAATAAAGTTTTACATTAATAGCAAAAACTCTTGAGTGGTACTTTTTTCTAACTAAATGTAAATAACGTCCATGTGTTCTTTTGTGGTATTAAAACATTTATATCATAATTTGAGTAAATCGATTGAACAGTCGCATAAAAATATATTTGTGTGGCATATTTATGGCATAATGGCATCATAAAAAAAGTAAATATTAAAAAAAAAGTAATGCATTCATTATATCACTCATAATAAACAGTATATTTCTTTTAAGCTAGTATTGTCTGAATATAGCCTATTTCTTGTCAAATATCTAGCGTGCCGCGGAACCGGTGTTTACTAGTTTCCAAAGTGCCAATTAATCTTGTTTGCTAAATTAAATGGGTCTCTTTGAAAAATAAAAACTGAATCGTAATAGATCTGAAGCTGTGGCTGCTCGTGATTTGCCTGTGTGGCTAAATTATTTACTGCAAATTCTGTTCTTCAACAAGTTCTCACTAGGGGGAGCGCCACTATTTGGAAAAAAGGCGGACCAACCAAGGAAAGAAAGCATAAGCACAAGAATAGGCCATTGATCTCTGGTCGCTTTAAACAGAATTGGAGGTTAATGCTTTGAAACATTTTGACATTGCTTCTGCTGATGCACCCAGTTTCGTTTTACGAAGAGAATGTAAATTTTCGCATTGTCACAGATTTGGGCTTTACACGAATGTGGAGCGCACTTTACGTGCGGAAACCGATGTACCTAACATTTCGAAAGCGAAGTACATGTTTTCGTCAATGATTGGTCAACAGACGGAAAACACGCCCACCCACCCCACCCCCCCTTTCGACTGTGTGTATATATATGACATCGAAACTTCCCACCAAGGAGCTTCGCCTTGTTAAAGTAAAATGTGGTTAATTTGCGTTAAGTTTCAATTTTAACTTTGAAGGACGTCGTTTCCTACCATACATATTTGATCATTTGGATTAAAGGCATTAAAGTGAATTAGCAACAATGTTTCCTGGGAGTAAAGTTTCACACGACAGCGGTTTGTGGCAATGCATCGGAATAAGAGCTCTTAACGGCGACAGCAGATCGGGCGGATTGCTTCACAAGACACTGGTATTGCAAGAACTGAAGCACCAGAACCGGTTCACAGGGAACACACTCCAGGGCTCGGTACCATCCTCGCCTGAGCCGGATTGCGAGAAAATACCACATGATTACAACACGTCTACCTACGACGCCCTGGAAATGGACACACGAGAGATTATTGACATTTTCTTAAAAAACTTTACTGGATTCCCTCATTCTAAAAGTGGGAATAAACAGGTTCTGGCAACAATGAATCGGGTTGTGGAAAGTCTTGCAGTGAAGCACGAACTGGTTTACAAAGGTAATTTCACAAGTTCTTGCTGGATCTACGGCTTCCATTTCGCTTTGTTTCATAATGTTTATGGGTTGATAAGTGCAGGGTAACGTTGTTAAAGAGTCTAATGGCAGCCTCGCCTACAGCACGCACCTGGCCTGGTAGCTCGCGCCACGTATTGCTGCCTTTATGATTCAGCAGTGACCTTTAACATCTCACTCTTTCAGGTATGATTGCACGTCTGAATCTGGAGCAGAGAGGAGAAGATGTGAGTTTCGTCAAGACTGTGGCAACAGAACTCTTCAGCGATGGCGTCACAAACTGGGGGCGCATTGCCAGCCTGCTCACTTTTGGGGCAATCGTATGCAAGCATCAGAGTGATAAAGGACATAGCAAGTGTGTGAGTCTGGTGGGGGAAGAGATATCTTCATATCTTCTCACAGCCCAGCGGGACTGGCTGCATAAAAACAAAGCATGGGTGAGGATTTTTTTCGATCACAAAACTGCATATGCATTTATTTATTTATTTTTAAGTTTTGCTTTGTTTGTCACCTGTTCTCACCTAGTGTATGTATATTTTTCTCCTTTAGGATGGCTTTGTGGAATTTTTTCATGTCCCAGATACAGAAGCGGCTGTGAGAAATGCATTGATGGCCATTGGTAGTGTGGCTACATTCGGAGCTGCACTTGCTTATTTGATACGGTGAATCCAAATGGACTTTGTGACAGATATTGGAAGACAAAAAGGAATCTATGTGAACAATTTGTATAAGAGAACTCCGTTTTCCTTTTACTTCAATATTTTCTTTTTTGGATGCCAAGTGTGTTTAAAAACTGGTTCAAAGTGATCTTTTGAGAAATTGAAAACTTTTTTTATTAAAAGGTGAAATCGAAAAATTTCAGATGTTTAGATCTGAATTGTTGATATGCATGTGCAAGTAACAATTTCAGTGTCAGTTTTTGTGTGCAGTTTACACAAGCATCCTGTTATATTGTCAGTACACTTCCAGCAGTGTTCTGTATGCTATATATATATATATACAAATTGGGAATTTTGAAAAAGATGGCATACATTTAAAATTCACATACTTGTTGCATCGGCTATAAAAAGATGTGTAATTACCCATTTTAGTACAACACCTTCACATTGTCATAATGTCACTTTTTATTTCAGAAATATAGTGCATATATGTCCCACACATGACTTCATGTGCTGATAAGTAAGCTTTAAAGCTTTTATCTAAAAGCTTATGGTGGTTTTGTTTTGAGTCCTTGCTTAGGACAATGATAGCTTACCACAAGGCTGCTAAATGTTTTCATTACCTGCAAATAGAACCTTTGTATACACTGAGAAGTTTAAGTACTTATGGTCTTTTACCTTTTTCTGTGAATATACTGTTTTCTAGACTTCCAATTAAACTATTTTTTGTAATATATTGTTCATTGATTAATCCCTCACCACAGTTAACCATGGGGCTAGGTAATAAGTCCAAGGTTCATGTGTTTTATTTAGTCAATTATTTGTAGCTTCAAATGTTTTCTAGATTTTCATCTGTATGTTGTAGCAGACTTATGTATAAAATTGTCATTGCAGCCTTTGGAAAAAGTTGCATTGTGCTGTGGAAATGTTTTAGTAAGTTTTACAGTATATAAACACTTTTATTTTTATTTTGTCACCCATAATCTGTCTAAAATTATTTTATTCTGTGAAACAAATATTACACAAAATATGAATTTCCGTTTTCTTTCAAGCTGCACAATGTCTAGCAGGAAGTATGACGTCGTAAAAATATCGTGTTCTGATCTTCATACAGAGGAAGTTTCTCCGTTGATTTCTTTCTGTTTGCTGTACTTTTTGGCTTAAGGTGCTGGATATAGCCAGTTTGGCTTGATTTCTTATATGGAAGTAATGGTTGTTAACAACAATTGTTAACATCACGACTGTCACACGGTTTGCGTGATTTACTTTCCTGACGTTACACTTCCTTACAGTGAGCCATTTTTTAATGCTGATTGGCCGGAGTTATAGAAAATCACATGAGGCTTGAAGAAACCTCAACAGTTTATATTATTAAATAAAATAAAATAAATAATATTATAATATTAAAAAAAGTTCTGACTGATATTGCTGTGAATGAAATCAGATGTTAGCGGCTTACATGATAATGTCCACTTCCTTAGTGAATTAAATCTATAGCCTATCACACGAAATATTTCCATAATGGAATGGCAATTCATAATGGATTGACATTCTGGAAATACTTTGCATGTGTCTGTGTCTCATTCCCTTGATAAGCAAAGGCCAGTTAAAGAAGGAAATGTCATGGACCATGAGCAAGGCATTAGAGCTCCAGTGATGTTCATACATCAAAACTATATATATATATATATATATATATATATAAAAGCGAACGAAACCAAACAACCACTGTCAATTTAAATTTGTCAAAATATCTGGTTTTGTGAAAGACTCGAATATGACAGAAACAATGAGGACTAAATGGAAATTTTGGGTGGACGTTAATTCTTGAAGCCAGGAATTTACTTATCAAAACATACAGGAATTTTCTTCCTTCCAGGATATCCTGCCGGGAAATCAGATGTAGAATTATTTAGCCTGCTTAAAATATTTCAAGCTCATCCGAAAAAGAATTCGCTGACGAAACACAGTGTAGTCCCTGGTTTCTCTGGCTAAACCTGACAATATTTGTGTGAGTGTGCTTGTTTGCTCAGATTGGCTTTGTGTCTGGTTACAGGCCATCCGTGGGGTCTAATGAGGACTATGGTAATGACACACACAGAGCCTCACCTGATCCTCCAGCTCACTGCGGCAGCACCTGCTGTGGTTACCTGAGCTGGGCAGCACATGGCTGGTATACTCAGTGGAATACAAATAAAGCCATGCAACAATACATGTAATAATCTGTACAATATTGTTCTATGGTAGTCCTGGATTGTTTAATATTTTTTAAGTATCGCACAACAGATATCTTTTGTGAGAGGTAAAAAAAAAAAACTAATTTGCTTGGCCAGTTTATATATATATATATATTGCTGTTGTTGGTTCTTAGCCTTTTTTAAATAACTGAAATAAATTGGCGAAGTGATATGGAAGTGTAACGTGGTCAGGACTGAAATTGTTTTATAGCCATGTGGTAAAAACGCCCTTCAGTCAATCAGAATCAGGCTCGATTGCTGGTTTATATGGACTATAGAAAGTAATAATGTTTAGAAACTTATTTGGCCAAACAATCTCATCACATGTTCAGCAAGGAAGTCGGCCTGGTTGATCATTTAGCTTCATTTAGCTCTTTAGCTTTGTAACAGTTTTCCTCATTCCCCCTTTTTGTGTTTGTGTGTAGTTCCTAGTGTTTAGCTTTCATTTTCGGGTAATCTTGAACTGAATTCTTCACATTGAAGACCACTGCTGGCTCATCACTGATGAGTCATCAGGTTTGTGACCTTTCGTCTACAGCATCATTCCACAAGGAAAACACATCACTTCCACATTCTGTCATAAAGATAACCACTCAACAAAAAGTGTGAACCCCCAGGTTATTGGTTTTATGTGACAACTGTGTATTTCATACATATTTCAAATATTTAATCATCCGATTAAATGGTTATAAACGGTTCCTAGTGCTTTATATTAGTCGGCTCAGGAGAAAAATATTATCCTGACTTATTGTTACCTTTGAGTCACATGACTTGTGTCTTGGATCGAGTATTCCTTGGTTTGCGTGCTATGTACACAAATGCATGAGGTAAAACTCACAAGTGGCATACATGATATAAATAAATGTATCTCATCAGATTTCCCTTTTTCTAGTCCTCGCTCACTTTTTTTTTTTTTTCCATCATGGGTAATTTATTCCGAGCTCATGTAAATGTAATACAAATCCTGTCCTTCTATTGTAAGAGCTTACACAATAGGGACGGCACAACCAACATTGCTCAAATTTGTGATGATGTTTGGTAGTCCGACATATTGAACTATGTGACATTGGTGAAGCAATACAACTTTTCTATAAGTGAAAGAACTTTGAAACTATGCTTTCTTCGTATTGCATTTAACAGTGTTTTGATTGTTATGCACTTTGAGAACTCCAAGCAAGTGGTTAAAACAACTGTTTACATAGAACATTATTGAGTAAGTGTCAGGTACAGCAATTATGGAAGGCTAATTCTTAGATTTAGACACCAGCATGTTTGTGGAAAGATTTGACTCTAAGTCCTCATCATTACTGTAAAGCTGGTCACCTTATTCTCTGATGTGTGGTTGACAGGCAGCAAGTCAATACTAGTCTTAAGTGGTAATGTGGTCTGGTCTTGTTTGGACAGGTCTTAATCTATTTAGACTGTAAAATGTTTGAGGTGAACAAGGCCAAATGGTTATTTGCCTGTGTCACGCATTCACTGTCCAAATAACTTCTGTCTTGAACTCAGAGCATATGAGACTGACTGATGTTGTGGTCGAAAAATATTGTATTTGTTAGTATTTGTTATATACCACTACTAGCAGCTCCAGATGTATGACATTTGCAGATTTGAGTCGATTAGCAATATGACATAACAAATAAAACACTTACAGTAATTACTTTAATATAGTCTTTATATCATATGTCTGCTGTCATTGTCTATTTCATGGTCCTGTGTTTTCTGAGAAATGAAAACCTAATAGTGTCTCAACCTCTTTTCTTTTGTAATTATTTAACCCAAGCAGAAATCTTTTGAGTTACTTTCACTTTTGCTTTTGTAAGATGAGGGGTGACTAGATTCTTGGTACTTTTACAACCGTTCAAACCTGCAAACGTCGAAAGAAAGGACATTATTTGTAGTATATGGCATGCACAATATGTTAAAGGAGTGTATAATATTTGTACAGTTTTAGTTTTTACTTTGCAAAGATAAGGTCTGCAACCAGCCAAATGAAGAAGAAGAAGAACATATTAAATGTCCCCAAAACACAGATAATTGCCAGCTGTTGTCAGTTCCTGGAGGGCCACTGTCCTGCAGAGTTTAGCTCCAGCCCTAATTAAACAAACCTGAACAGCTGATCAAGGTCTTCAGGATAAAAAAAAATGCAGACAGGTGTTTTTGAGCTTTTTGGAGCTACACTCAAGGTTTAAAACAGTCCATAGACTGAACACACCTGTATATGGCTTGTACTTTGATAAGTTTTAAAAGACTGATCTTTCTACCCTGTCTACTAGAATGGTGTTTAAAAGTGAAACTGTAAAAGTGATGATCATGATGTAATGGGATTTCATTTTTTGTTTTTGTTTTTAGATCATGTTACAATGGGAAATGCAAATATAGGCCTATGGAATTTCTTCTTTCAGCTGAGTTCTCCTTTCTGCTGTTTTAAAGGCTGATAATCATGGGGATATCTGGAGTTTCTGTCACATGCTGTCATATTAAAATCGAGAAAAAAATGGTATACATTGTATAAATGTTGTGATTATTATTATTATTATTTTATTATAATTTCTTTCTTTCTTGAATGCATGTATCCGACTATTAAATCTAGTGTATGCAAAAAAGAGAGATGGCTGAGCTCTTAACATATCTCTAGTTAAAAGGAATGTGTACAAAGAAACTGCCAAAACCACACCTATTTACATCAAGGAAGTTATCATAAAACCCGGATTCCCCTTAACTTATTATTTGTGAGTATTTTGCATGATGCAAAGTTTTGTTGTGTTTATACTTTACATGTTATTATTTTCCCAACGTGGATATCAAAATACTCATGCACGTCTATAAAAGCAGCCTAAAGGCAAAGTGTCATGTTTGGAAAAGGTGTTGACAAGGAATGTTTTGCTGCAACATGTTGTTCTAGGGTGTATAAGATAACTCTGCCTAAGAAGAAATGGAAATGAGGAAACATTTCACTCAGGCTGACTAATAAATCCTCAGAAGTTTTATGTTACAGGTGATAAAATGTAAATATATGCAAGGCATGATAAATATAAAGGGATTGTTTTACACCTGTCAGCTGTTTTGCATGTGCTGCATAATGTTGTAAATAAGCAAAAGGTTCTGAGCAACTTACAGGTGTCTTTGTTATTTTACTCATCCATATGAGCATCTAATATTTTTTTTTATTATTATTATTATTTTTTTTTTTACAGTTTTAGAATATTTAATATTTGAACCCTGTTGCAAAAGCAATGCCATCATATGTGTGGGTGTTTGTACTTTCAGAAAACTTGCTGTTACAGGTTCGGCTACCGATGCAAATTCCTTTCTGTTTCATAAGAGAAGTAGTGAATAGTGTTCCAGAGGACTCTTGTCAGACACTATATATATATATATATATATATATATATATATATATATATATATATATATATAACACATTCCACATGGTCCAGTCAAGTCACCTTTATTTACATAGCGCTACAATATTGATTTGTCTCAAAGCAGCTTTACAGTGCCAAACAGGAAAACAGTTTGTCAATAATGCAAGAGGACAATAGCAAAGAGTCATTTTTTCATAAAGTCAGTTCATAGATGAAAGTCATCATCCAGCTGTCTTCCAATAGTGTCTGTGCAATCAGTCAAGCATCCATAACTAGCAGAGTCTCAGATGCTAAGACTAAGGTATCCTGTCCCACAGACAGACACTTCCTAATATTTGTTGTCATTCATTGAAGAAATGCATGTCTCATTTAGATACCTGAAAGAGGTGCTACTTTAATAATAGGAATAGTTCAACCTAAAAATAACAATTTGCTGAAAATTTACTACTGTTCAGACTCTCAGATAAGTTTCTTCAGTGCAGCAGGTTTAAAAAAATGCAGCATTACACTACTTGCTCATCAATATATCTGCTGCAGGAAATGGGTACCACAAAAACATCACAAAAAGCCACAAGTAATCCACATGATCAGATTTGGCAAAAAAGCCACATTCCTCCAAATTATTCAGATGAAGAAACAAATGCCATCTTGTGTTTCAGTTATCGACTGCAATGAAGAATGACCTTAGATGGCTTCTATAGCATTATTGCAATGTTTGTCTTGCACAGACAGTTATTTTGTGCATTTTAATGATTTTTTTTTCTTGAATCAGAAGTAGTGACCAACTTCATTATTGTGATTTCCAAGTGAAACAGACAGAAGTGAGGAGTGGATGTTCTGTTCAAGCCATCAAACTGACATTAGAAAAGAAATGTCATAGAATTGAACAAATATTCGGATTGTGGTTATGAAAATAAACTTTTTATGTGTGTGTGTGTGTGTGTGTGTGTTTGTATTAACATTAATTGCACAAGATGTACACTAACAAAGTTAATTGGGTCTATTTTGATTCAGTCAGACTTTTCATGGATGTCTAATGTTTTACAGTCTGCAAAATAGTCATGCTTAAATACTTCACTATGTTGCAAGAAATCCCAAATAACACTGAGCTCATGTTATTTATACACTAACAGCACATTGACCTTGCTGGGAACTATAAACACATGAGAGCTTGTCACTGCTCGGTTCCCACGGCTTACTCTTATTTCAGTTGATCTCTTTTCTGTTTCCCATGCAGGGTTTAGTTTCTTAAAAACACGTTTCCTGCAGAACTTTTCATTTTCACCCTAAACATCTCAATATCTCAGTACATTCAATGGTAGTAGGTCTGCAGTTTCAAATTCTACTCTAACCCCATAGAACAATATACAATGTACACACAATGTTGTCACTGTGAAGTGCCTGTGATGTCACCAGCAGCGTGACACAACTTGTCCTGTTAGTCTGAAGATAGCAGCTTGGCATAGTCTGATCTGTTGGCAATGACAGCCTGATGTTTTGATATCATTGTACTCTGGCATCCATTGATCTTCTTCCCACAACTTTCTGAGAAATAAAAAAATGGCTGCTTCAATCTGGATAAACTACTGGATATATCTAAAGCCAAACCTTTGATTTCATATAAGAGTCCAGTTGCTTAATATTTCTTTAGTATCATAGTATCAAATTGTCTTTATTTTGTCAAAAAAAGAAAAGAAAAGAAAAATAGTGTGAAATCAGAATGTTGTGGATTTTAATATTCAATATTTTAGATTTTGAAATTAAATGTACACAAAATCATTAAAGAATATTAATATATATTTCATATTTCATATATAATGATAAATATCAACCTACTGAAGTACTAAAATCTGTTTATAATTTACTGACAACACAGGCTGTAATAAGAAAGCCACATGTATAATCAAAGTTAATCTCAAGTAGCTTTCCCACAAGTTGAGGTAAATAATACAAAGAATGTACACAGCGTCATGTAAACAAATATAAAACACTGTCATCGTAACACATATAATACTACAATAATACAATAACTATTCATTTAACAACATAAGATGTAACACAAATCCCAAATATACACAACTAAACCCAAATAAGAAGGAACTAAGAAGAAACAGTTTCTTCATTGAAGAATTAATTAAAGGGTTACCAATTTGAAAAAATCTCCTTTTTACAGTCTCTGTATGTACTTCCTGTGTGACTTGCAACATTCACATCATACCTATGTCTTGTTTTTCGTCATATCATTGTCAGACACATTTTTTTAATACTTCGGTCAGTTTCTGTTGGGTAAAGTTTTTGTTCTATGATACATTCAATTGGTATAGTTAATTAATTACACATTTTGACATTATTCCTATGAGGAAAAGAAAAGCCTTGGTTTTCTTACAGAACCAGTGTGTCCATTATGATTCACATTCACTTTACATTGTTATCTAAAGACACCGTTGCAACACTTATGCTTCCTCAAATGCATGACAAGTTGTGTATTTAAAAACATAATGTGCATGACACATGCAGCAGCTGTATTGTCATTAAGGGGTGTGTATCAGGTGTGTGTATGTGTCATTTTAACTGGCCACCTTTCAGCCACATCTGCCGGAATTTTCTACTGTGGTGTTTACTTCTGTATGCACTCTGATACTCGACACGTTTAAAGTGATTTATGGCACATTTTCACACTTTGGAGTATCATTAAATTAAGATTTATACAACTAAAGGGGTGTTGTGTCAGTTTACTGCCTGCTTGACAGTCTCAAATGTTTGCATTGATAAACACTTTTCAGAGATATTTTATACAAGTGTGTAAATCTTTCCAGTTTAGAGTGGCCTAGCATGTTACTGCCATTTAGTTTTAGTTTTTGGTTTGTGTCCCACAGCATGGATCAAATGATCAAAAGTGACAGAAGACTTTTTTTTCACATGATCACCTGATAAAGCCTATAACGCCTCACATACACGCAACATCCTAAGAAGAATGGCATCTACGCTAATATTAGTCTCTTTCATTCTTATTCCGAGATCACTGTGGGCATACAGATCCAGTCTGTATCCAGATCTGATGGTCACTTTAGCCACTCGGATCCAGTCCATATTTAGATCAGATGGTTGATCAGCACCTAGAGACGACCTCTACAGCCCTGAATGTCAGCGGAGACCATGTCAAGATGCGTTCCAGAGGCAGATCTCCTGCAAATACCTTGTGACCTTGATGACCATTGGCACAAGAACACAGGAACCAAAAGTCCTCTGCAGAATCTGACTTATGTTACAGCCTGGAATGAAACCACACCATGCTGGTTTCGTCTGCCAGAGGAGAACTGGTCCCAATGAGTCAGGTTTCTCCTAAGGTTTTTTCTCCATTTCTGTCACCGGTGGAGTTTTGGTTTCTTTGCCCCTGTTGCCTTGGGCTTGCTTAGTTGGGGACGCTTGACTGATTTCACAGACAGATGATGATATCACTGAATCATCTATGAACTGACTTTAGCTGGAAAATGACTCTTTGTTATTGTCCTCTTGAATTATTGTCAAAAAACTATTTTCTGTCTGACACTGTAAAGCTGCTTTGACACATAAATCTGAATAGACTTGACTTGAAATGCTGATTTTTCTATTCATCAACTATTCCTGAAATAAATGTATCACAGTTTCCGCAAAGATTTTAAGCAGCACAATTGTTTTAAACACTAATAATGATAAGTGGTGTTTCTTGATTACCAAATCAGAATTAGAGTGACACTGAAGACTGGAGCAATGGCTGCTGAAAAATCAGCCTTGCCATCACAGTAATACAGTAAATTATGTATTAAAATATATTAAAATGGAAAGGAGTTATTTAGAAGTGTAACAATATTTCACAATATTACTCAACTTACTGTATTTATGAGCAAACAAACAGCCTTGGTGAGTAAAAACATGAAAAAATTTCAGGTAATGTAAGTTTATCAATAACTATAAACTAACCAGTGAATTAATTAACTCCAGTTGAGTGACAGCTTAATGTTGCACCTTGCTACTTGCTTCATTTGTCTATTTGATGTTTATTTCATATTTATAGAAATATCTATTACATAACAATTAATACATACATTCATTCTGTATGGGTTTTAAGCTGTTTTTAAATGTCTTAAGGTTTACAAAATGGCAAATATTATATTATATTTTAGTCACTGTAACCTTCAGAGGGTTGAATACGTTTGCTTTTACAGACCAATGAAAACTTTTTGAGAGTTTCAGCCCTGTTTTGTTCCCTATTTGTGAAAAATGCCAGATAAATTCTGTTTCACAAGTATTCTCATGGTCTGTCATGTCAGGATGCTTTAGACTTGATCTGAATCTCAAAAGAATGTTTTAAGCAGTGGCATATGCTCTCTGCTTCAGGAGAAAAGAGGCCAAAGAGTGAGCAGTGGGCTGGACGTCTGAGAAATTACGTCACCATGGATTCAGACAAGAACATTCTGTTCTGAGGTCAAAACATGAGTCCGGTCTCCAAACATGCCCAAACACAAACAGTGACCTTATGTAATGTCACGATGTAATGCATTTGACGTGGACGATGATGCAGAAGGTAATGACAACCCTAACAAAAACAAACTATTTTATAAACTGAACAACTTTAGAAAACATAAATACGTTATAACATAAGTGTCTCTTTGAGATTTGCTGTACTAATTACTGCTAATTGGGTTGCATTGTGTTTCTCTACACTGGCCAACAAACCTTTATATGGAAACATTTTATCCACTAATTCTGTTTGATGTCTTACGTTCTTATGATTCCTCTATATAATGTCTCTGGTCTGATCTAACCTCTCATTTCAGTGGCGTGTGGTCCAGATTGGCCCAGAAGGGGGATATGTTACACCCCGAAAAAGCTTTTTTTCCCTACAGCAGTGTGTTTTCACATTCCAGAGTTGTGAGATCATCCTCCACTTCAGCTCTCAGAACGTGTTCAGAGGCCCAAACAACGACATCTTTCACATGTTAGCAATCATACCGCCATGATAGAGCCTTTGAGCCCTGTACCGCACAACAACAACAACAGACTCCAGTCTGTAAACACTACTAATGTCATAATTCAAGTTTGTCAGGGGGGAGCTTCAATTCCCTCTGTGAATGAACATGCCCCTTCTCAGATTCTCCAATGTTTTTGTGTTCTAAAAAGCTAGAAGGAGGGAGAGAGAGAAAGATAAAAAAGGATCCGAAAGCCAGACATCAAAGTAAAAAGAAACCGAATACCATGCTGAATACAAAGCGCTCATTGATGGCATCAGCATTCTTTTCAAAAGCCGAAACTCACTCATTCTCCACAGAAATTCTAGAATCAGCTGGTTCACATGATTCTGGACCGTTCTAGAACTTCAAGTTCTGAATGAAGAATTGTTGTAATCTGGCAGAACATCTGCATTACATTTCCATGTCTTGGAAGGAACACCTTCCTTATTCCCTATTCCCGAAACAATGCTAGCACACCTCTGCTGTACATACCCTTTGGCGTGGGAGGAAGTAAATGCATGAGAACACATGTTAACCATTGCAAACATTTTAACATTCTTCGAAACAAATCTACTTGCTTTTTGGGTTATAACCTAGCAAGTGTTTGAAATTTGAAGCATTTCAAGTATGTAAACTTTGTAGTTAGTAGGTTTGAGGTTTGTGGGTGTGTTTTACCTTTGGTTTTCAAATGAATGTAAATCAGTTGAGAAGGAATGACATTGAATGTTTGCGCAAAACATACACTGCAGCTTTGTTCCAAGGACAACTGGGTTCTGTCAGTGCTGCATTCACTACTTTCCCAGGAAAGACTAGCAAAAGTGTATTGTCTATGGTAAATTCAGAGATGAGAAATTCTCTGAAATTCTCTAAATTCTTTATATATTGTTTAAAACCCCCTACATATTGGTCATTAAGGGAAATTTGGTTATAGGGATTCTTGTGTGTGTGTGTGTGTGTATGTGTGTGTGTGTGTGTGTGTGTGTTTGTGTGTGTGTGGCTGGGTGGATGAAAGATCTGCGTGGGTGGCAATAGATGCGTACTTTAACCTTTCCCATACTAGGAAAGGGAATGCAAATACGGAACCATGGAATTCACATGATCTTGACCTCTTGGGGAATTCTTCTCACAACCCTAGAATGGTTTATTTTAATCATTGCCATAGATGCAATTCATTAGGGTAAATTGTAACTTTCTAGTCATGTAATCAGTACCTGCTATCTCGTTTAAAGGATTACAGTTTGACAGTGTTGTTGTTTTGAATTAAATTCAGTCTTCCTGTAAAATGAGTAGTTGTTCTCTCAAGGATTCCCCCATGGACTTTTGCAAATTTTTAAAACCACTGAACCTGGCCTTGGCATTTTCCCTTCAAGTCCACAAAGGTACCAGTCAATGGCCAATGGCCAATTTTCACATTCAATTTACATAAAATGTTGGTCTTTAAAATGCCTCATGTCTTTAATTATTTAAATAATAATCTGAGATACTTGGTTAATCTGAAGCATGAAGCATGAAGCATGAGTGAGTGGCCATCTCCAAAAGAATCAGTCTCTTACAATCTAACTTTTGCTGTAAGGCATTTTTAGACATCATGAGTATCGAGATTCAAAACGATGAGAGTGGAAAGCTGTTTCGGAATGTTGCTCTCATTTCTGATTAATACAGTACATATTAGAAATATGTGAAGACCTTTATGTTGGTTCCACTGATATATTTTTTTAGATTAAAGGCTATATACAAATCAATAAAATTATCAAATTAATAATCATTTTCAAAATATTTGTATGAGTTATTCCATAACAGGACTTCACCTAAGTTTTCAGAAGAGCCAAGTTCAAATGTTGCCACATTCCACTCTCATTTAACATTCATAATTTGTTGGGGGGGTTTTTTTTTACTAACAAGATTCATCAAGCATAACATAAACAGATAAAATAGGGTTTATTTATTTTTCTACTATTTATAGAAACCTCATATTGATGACATTTGGATGCGATCAATGACCACTTCTTTAATAACAAGGAGAACAGCAGCCGCATCATTCTGTCAAAAGTTACTTAAGAATAAACCAAAATAGTATTTTTAAATCACTTTTAGAGGATATATGTTTCAATTTTTGTCCACCATTAAATAATTTATTTTGATAAATGTTGCTTTTTTATTTGATAAAATCAGTTTTAAACTCTTTATCCAGTGGGCTGCTAGTCAAAAAGATTGGAGAAGTCATGCTGAAATTATCATAGCAAATCATCTGATGAAAATGAGAAAACCTGCTTCATAGAATGACCCGAATATAATTTCGGGAAGTCATTTTAATTAGCGAAATTTCAGAAGATAAACTTGAACCATCGTTTTCCAACACGAGGGTACTTCAGTGCATTCATTCTTGCACTGTAGCTCTGACTCCTCCTGGCGGCTGTGTGATGATTCTCCGGGCTCTGTTAGGTTGGTCTGGAACAAGATCTCTACATCGATTATTATCATGATTCCCTCCTGATGATACAGTAATATTTGGCTCGAGTCTTGTATATCCTGAAATCTGGTCCCCTGCTCTATTTTAACTTATCATTTTAATTCTAAATTCGTTTTTTTTTTTTGTTAAATCATCTTTATGTATCTGTGAAATACATTTAGGTGCATGATGATGTGTTTTAGATTTCAGCAGGGCCCCTGGAAAGACTGCTGGATGCAGAGGAGGATGAGATCTATAAGACCATATGGAGGATTTCACGACGTGAGTGATTAAATATCACCTGTGCAAGTTTGTCGTCATGGGCTTGTGTTGACACATTTCTGCAGCTGTAAGACATTTCTACTTCAGCATGGATGTTTGGACTTGTACCCCTAACCCGGATTATTATTGTCTTGAGACTGACAGCAGATCACTATCACATGTCTTTATGGAGTCATTGTGCTTTTATTTAGTAAAAATAAAAAAGTTTTTTTTTCTACTGTATACAGTAAATTATATGTATATGTATTTTGTATTTAATTTAACATTTGGATTATTTTACATTTAGTTATTCGGTTTGCTTGGTTATTTGCGATACTTTAAAATAATTTAAATAAGCTCAACTTAATGTATTGTGTAGAGATTTTCACAATTCATTTTGTAAAGCAGCTTTAAAAGTATACTAGTCTAATAAATTAGATATTGTGTATAAATTATATATTCTAACTAAATGTACATTACTATATATATATATATATATATATATGTAAATATATACGTGTAAATTTATATATAAAATGTACATATATATATATATATATATATACAGACCAAAAGTTTGGAAACATTGCTATTTTTAATGTTTTTGAAAGAAGTTTTTTTTATGTTTTTGAAAGAAGTTTCTTCTGCTCATCTGCTCATCCTTGCTGAATAAAAGTATTGAAAAAAAAGAAAGAAAAAAAATACTGACCCCAAATTACTGACCAGTAGTGTATATTGTTATTACAAAATATTTATATTTTAAAAACATAGCTTCTTCTTTTTTTTCTTTCTTTTTTTCTTTACTTTTTATTCATCAAAGTATCCAAAAAAAGTATCACATGTTCTGAAAAAAAATTAAGCAGCAGAACTGTTTCCAACTTTGATAATGAATCATCATATTAGAATGATTTCTAAAGGATCATGTGATAATGATCCTAAAAGTTCAGCTTTGCATCACATAAATAAATGATAATTTAAGGTATAATACATTTAAAAACAATTATTTTAAATTGTAATAATATATCACAATATACATTTTTTTTCTGTATTTTTGATCAAATAAATGCAGGCTTGATGAGCAGAAGAAACTTCTTTCAAAAACATAAAAAATAGTAATGTTTCCATATTTGGCAACTTTTGGTCTGCACTGTATATATATATATATATATATATATATATATATATGTGTGTGTGTGTGTGTGTGTGTGTGTGTGTATATATATATATATATATATATATATATATATATATATATATATATATATATATATATATATAATCTAAATCACTGTATATATATATATGTCACACACCTGGACTCATTTAGTGTTTTTGCCCCTGTGACCCAGTTTCTGTCTTCGGTGTTTGGTTTGATTAGTTCCCAGGTGTGTCTATTCTATTCCTCATGTGTTCCATGTCCCTGTTAATTTAGTGATTCCATCCACCTGTGTTTCCCCATTATCCTTTGTACATAAGCCCTGTCCTTTCAGTTCTGTGTGGTCGGGTCTACTTGCTACTAACTCACTCACATGCTACTTACGTGTGTCTTCCTCTGTGATCCATGTTTGGATAACGCCTATGTTGGAAAATAAAACCTTATTTCGTTTATCCTCGGCTCCGTGTTCCTTCCGGCAGCGTAAACTGTGACTATATATATATATATATATATATATATATATATATATATATATTTTTTATTACATATTTACCTTTCCTTTTTCCAAGATATGACTGCCATAAAAATAGTTTCTCTGAAGAAAGCAAACAGTATATATCAACAACATTATCCAACAGGAAGTGAATGGATGGTAATGATAACAGAGGTTTCCAAAAATAATAAAACATTTAAATAAACCTTTTACAATATACTCATAAAGCACAAACAAAATATCATCAGGTTCTGAAGTCATTGTTTCTTCTTCATGTGAATTAGATTCCAGTGCAATAAAACGTGTTTGTTGGCTAAGCTGTCAGTGAGTCAGGTTTACATCCCTTCCATGAACACCAAGATCTTAAGCAAGTGGCGACAACATCATAAAGTGCCGAGAGTGTGCCAGAGTACATTTTTGTAAACTTTGAAATTGTTTTGGTCTTAGACAGGAAGTCGGTACGTCAGTCAACAACAGAACACACACGTGTGTGTTTCAGTGGGTGTGTACACTAAATCTATAACCTTTATATCGCCTGGCGCTTAAAAATATGTAGATAAGTGTTCTCATGTTTACAAATACTCTTCCCTTCATTTATTTGACCTAAAATAGAGGTTTGCTTTTGCTTTTTATGTGTGCATGCATTATTTTAAACATTTTTTTTTAGACGTAACTGCTTCATTTTCCATGTGTAATATATATATATATATATATATATATATATATATATATATATATATATATAATTTAGAAACATGTTAAACATATTTTAAGTATAATATAAATAAAGTAAACAATTAAGAAACATTAATTTAAAATATATATATAATTTGATAAAAATTTCTTCACTGTTTACCTGTCGTCTTAGGGTACAGATGCAGTTCTGTCAAAAATGTTTACTTTATTATTGAAAATGTATTCAATAAGATTCATTTATAATAATTAAAAACTTAAAGGGATACTCACCCCAAAATGAATACACACACACACACACACACACACAGTTATTTTGCCTATACACATATACACAGATTGTTTAAAAATTTTAATGAGAAAAAAAAAATTGTCTACCCCTTGTCTATTATTGTCTCTCTCTCTCTCTCTCTCTCTCTCTCTCTCTCTCTCTCTATATATATATATATATATATATATATTATCATTATGTCTCATTCACAGTTTGGACCAAGATGTAGCAGAATCCAGGCCATCATCCTCCCAGTCGGAAACAACTCTTACTGCGCCACCTAGTGTCCTCTTCACTAATGCAGCTGCTGTAAACCCTTCCCTGTCATCAGAGCCTGCCAAACGCTCCTGCATTTGATTTCCCTGCAAATGATCCTTCCAGTGTTTCTTTCCCCAGTCCCCACCTCCTCGAATTCCTGTCCAGGAGATCTGCCCTGTTACACATAAGCCTGCACTCTACCGGGCCCCATCACAGACATTCCCTACGCTAATGTATAAGCCTTTAGGGTCATCCGGGAAGCCTGTAAAAGTATGTGGCTGCCCATGACCTGGCCTGTACTGGCACAGTGCAAAGAATCTGTGCCAGAAGGTAATTTTTAAACAAAGCATGCAGAACAATACACAAGAAAGATGGAAAAGTAGTGAAATAGAACAGGGAAATCAATCACTCAGTCAGTGGTGGTTTCTTAATTAGGGCAAATAGGGGCGATGCACCACCAAATTGTGAAAAGGGATATACAGTGTTACTAGCTGTCACTGTTCTAGAATGTTTGTTCTACCTTTGGACATCCCTCTGTTAATTATATTTAAGCTGTCAGGACTAGTCGGTATGGCCTGAATAAAGCACACCAGTATCTTACCAGTAAAATTTTGATGGATAGTGATCGTTATGGAACTTAAGAAGATTACAGTGAATTACGGTAGTTGAACATTATTAGACACATGAGTCTGTTATTATAAGTGTGCAAATAAATGTGACATATTTTTTCCCTCAGTTTTTGCTGTTGCACAGTATACATAAATTGTGATTTTTTTTTTTTTTAATGATCATGAAACAGTCTTCCAGAAAATGTAGATTTGTGAGAATAATCCTCCAATTTAATCTTAATCTTGGTAAAACAACTATCTTTATTTAAAATGTTTTTAATATTAGTCTTATTATTTTCCCTTTTGTTATACTGGAATAAATCATACTGGGATATATGCAAGAATTGGATCAATCAATCTATTTATTTATCTATCTGTCTGTCTGTCCGTCCATCCAAAAATAATGTTCTTTGGTGACATACAACTGCATAGAACTGTTTGCTGTCAAATCTATGTCCAAGTGTATTTGTAAGTGATGCATTGTTTAATTTATTTATTTTTTTGCTTCATTTCATAAGTGCTCAATTAAATGTCTGCTTTATGCTTTATTTATTAAATGCACTGTTTAATGTAATTTATTATGTAGTTATAGGTATTTATTATGTGTTCATATTATTAAAAACAGCATTTAATATTGCTGACATGCAGCCTTTTAGATGTCATTACTTTTTATAATAATTAAGAAAAATGTCCATCTATAAAATGTGCTCATGTTGGAAAGATCCCACTTACTAGTACTATTAAATGTAGCCAATATATAAACTTCGACATTCAACTCGAAACAGACAGCAGCAGAACTTCAAACCGGGGTCTCTCTGACTTGCAATACCGCCTCTTTACCCTAGAGGTCACTCCTCTCTACTAAAATGTTACCCGTTTAACGAGTAAACCTGAGTTAATCAAACAGATGACTACATGGAGTCTCTCTCTGTCCCTCTGTTTCATAGTCACTAATCTCTCAAAGCCCAAATGATGAAATGCTGACCTCATGAAGAGTTGCTCGTATCCCTGTCTCAGCTCAACCCAGATAGCAGGCGAGCGAAGAAGGGAGGGCTTAAGGGGGGAACGGCTACCGGGGAGGGGGGCGACGGAGGGCTATTCTCTGATTTCAGACATAGAGTTGCTGTAAAGAAGATCCCAGCAGCTCTGAGTCCTAGTGAGGGTAGGTAGCACATTAACTGTCTTTCTATCATCTGTGTCTGTGCGTCTCTTTTAGCACCAGGATAACATCAATATAAGTTTTTTGGACACTGCATATAGTTATATACAGTAAGCAGGATTTACCTTTTTTTTACTGACTGTTTTATTTGTTTCAAATGTAAAATGCTGTAATTGTTGCAGTCAGCTGTTAACTGCATGAATTATTGTTCTGGTGATTTTGTTGAAGAAATTAGTTTAGTATAGTGTAGTTCATGGACAGAGTCCCCTGTGGGTGGTTTGTAGTATAAAGTGTATAGCAAAAGTTAAAGTTCCAGTTAATATATAGTTAGAGATTTTAGATCTTGTAGGATTATTTGGATAATTTTCTGGTTAAGGCTTTATGCAGAACAGTGTTTTCTTGTAGATGCACCTGTTGATGTGAGTGCATGTCAAAACAACAATCCTAACAATCATTAAAACAATCTTTATTTTATTTCAAATGCCAGTTTTAAATACCAGCTGATTGTCATCCTTTCTTTGGTGCCATAATGTTCTTAGAATTTTTTAACAGCTCTTACTTTCCCAGCCAGCCTTGCTTGCAGAAGTATTGCTGCACACTGCAGCTTTGCAAGCGGAGAGGATTTACGCAGCTGGAAGTAGCTGACTTGTGAAGCTAAAATTAATCTGAGGGTTGATTTGGAATTTTACACTTGGGTGGTTAGGCTTGGTGAAGTCAACCTACAAATAGTGTGAGGTCTTATGAGCTGTGTGTCAGCTGGAAAATGCTGAATGATCAAAATCCATAACTGAAATATGGATCTGAATAAGGTTCTTTTTAGGCTCATCAGAGCTGTGGACACTTGGCAAAATCCCTTTTAGTGTTTCTGGTGGGTGATAGGGTATCTGAAGTGTCAGTGAGCGAAATTTGTTCTGTGTCCTTCTGAAGTACCAGAGGGGGAATTGGGTTTCTGAGACCCAACCAAAATTTTGTCATATGGACAATAATAACTTTATGGCCTCTAGAAGGAAAGCAGTCTGAAGAGTCAGATTGATTTTGGGGGTGTTTAGTCAGTTTGCAGTTTGAAATTGCCATGTTTTTCAAGAAAAATGCAAAAATAAAAAGCATGTTTTTTTTTGCAGCCATGCCATAGATAGAAAACCTTGTTGGGTTCACCTTTTAGTGAACAGTTATTTTGCTTAGTGTGAAGAAGGAAGTCTGAAGAACCTTTATACGCTATAACTTTTTGCAATGTAAAGTTTCCATGCATGTTAAAGGTTTTTCATGGACCCATAGATGCCATTACAGTCTTAAACATGAAGGTTCTTTATTGCTATCTTTGGTTCCATGAAGAACATCCATGGAACCTTTCCATTTGACAAATGGTTGTGACAGTGGCTTGTAACAGTTAAATAACAAAGATTCCACGTTGAAGGACTAATTAAAAAAACAAAACAAAACAAAAAAAACCTTTTCACAACTAGAGAGCCTGAACAGGTAAAACTTAGCTAATACTTTAAAGGCTTGAGTTGGTGTCACTTGGGAGCTGTGAGAACAGGTGTTAGGAACAGGCAGACAGCCGATCTTTCCTGGGATATGTGCACAACACAAAAAGATGACACCTGGTCGGCAGAAGGCCTGCTTTTGGCCTGTATGTTTATTGTAAGACTAAAGAGACAAAGTAGTTATAGGCTATTTATAATCCTCGAGCCATCAGTCTTGACTGACAGGTTCCTGAAAGAATGGTGTCAGATGCATTATCCATTTCTGAGGGCAAGGTCATTTAGACGCTCACAAAAGATAGTGTAATTTGAATTTGTTCAGAACGGAGATTAAGATTAGTTAGATATATAACAATTGTTCTATTTTAGCCATGTCAAGCAAATTTCTAGCTTTACCGTTCCTAAGAAATTGAATCTCAATAAACAACATAATTTTCTGCAAACGATTCATAATTATTCTTTAAATGAGTTGAGGGCTGAGTTTGGTGATGGTAATGCTGTTTCTAGAGTAAGTAAACTTTTGGTGGGCTGAATGATGTCTACAATCATTCGTTTTCATTTTCTGTTCTTAGCTCTCTGATCCTGTGTTTGTGTCACTGGCTTTACAAATTAGTGCCACACTACTCCGGTCTAACACCTAGGATAGACAGACAACCCCAAATACACACCCAAAACAAACTCGAACACCCATTTGTCTTTCTGATTTTTTTTCTTCCATAATGTAAAATCAGCCATCACTAACTCTAATAATCGGCACATTTTATTTTATTTTGTTTATCAAGAATTAGAAGTGTATGAAGAATGCAGAACATAACAGACCCTTGTGATTCATTGTGTGATATTTAGCTGTAATATTCATTAGCATATATTTATAACCCATTACCTCACTGGTGTCCAAATGGTTTTACCACATGATTGTAAACACAGTTTGACTAACAGTCTAAAAGTAATTTGATTAGAAATATTTACACAACAAAAGCATCTTTAAAGTCATATGTGCAAACATGCAAAAATCTTTCAGTAAAAATATCTAAGCATTCTTAAAAAAACCTTGGATCAGTTTACTTGAAAAGTAGAATCACATGATAAATTGAGGCCTTTTTTCAGAGAAAACATCCTTATGTAAGTTTTTTTTTCTTATGTATAAATCTAATACAGTGCTGTGAGGTTATGCATAATATAAAATGTTTCACTCTAATAATTACACAAGACCATATTGTAACATGTTCCAACATGTAGTTACAGACGGATGAGTTTAGGTCAGTTACACAACCTGTATTGTCTGTAGTTTGTGTTGCAGATCTAGTTTGGGTGTGGTGGCCTGAAACTGGTAAATAGCCCATGACTCTATCAGTCTTCACGAGGCGGACGGGCGGCAACTCAGGCCACCTTCACGAGTGTGAGCCAGTGATAACTCCTCACAGTTCTAACCTTCTCCTCCTAACTGTAACCCAAAACCAAAGTGTTACTGTTCAGGGACTAAAAATAGTCAAGATTCTCTCTGTCTCTCTGCCTTGGAATGAAAGAAGCAGTGAGTACTTTCCTCATGTCCCATATGATCGGCGCGTCTACTGTAATACGATCATGTTGTCAGAAAGGCCTAACTCTGTTCCCAAGTACACTGTACCCTCAGACCCCAAAAGCCCTTCCTGTACACAAATACTAGCCTTGTTCTTTTTAATTCAGCTGGGCTTTGTGGCATTTAACAATGTAAGCAGTTCCCTATCATGCCCTTTCAGCGGCTGGCTCTTTTGGCCAGGCTGAAAGTGACTTGGACTGGAAAACATGTTTTTCCTTTTTTTTTTTTTTTTTTTTTACTTCTACAGAAAGCATTGAGGGACTGAATAAAGCAAGCAGCCATTATTGTGCCTTATTTGCAAGCCAAATACTGTAAAACATGATTTTTTGTGCAAGTTTCTGGCTTAAACTTTCTTTCTTTCTCTCTCTCAGGGCCTGCTGTCTTTGGGCGAGCTTTGTGAATTGAGAGTACCATCAAGCAGCAAGCATGTCTAAGAGCGATCCCCGAGACATTGACGAGGATGCCATCCTCAGGGGCCTCAGCGCCGAAGAGCTGGATCAGCTGGAGTATGAACTACAGGAGATGGACCCTGAGGTACTATGCTGAACAACTGTTGGAAACTAAAGCATGGCTAGGTGACATTTGAGTAGAATTTGAAATGTTTTGCCACATGCACATTTGTAGACACCAGTTGTAGATTACAACTTAAGGCTGAAATACACCACACAACTTTTACCAAGAATTTCACTCCGATTTTTAGTCTGGAAGTTGCTTAAAATCAGGCTGCAGATTTGAGTTCACAGATTTCACAGGAAATAGTGTAGTGTATAATGGTCACAGACTTTCAAACACAGTTTTCATACATCTCCCAGAAATGAGGCGCATGTTTATGTGTGAGTTTCTTGTGTTCAGAACAGCTTCAAAGTCTGATAGTGTGTGATCATCAGTTGTTTAAGGTATATTCAAAAATATATGACTACTGAATGCTTTGTTTGACCAATCAGAATCAAGTATTCTGGAGAGCTGTGTTATGATTAATCATAATTGCTGTTGAACTTGGCTGTGCTCAGAACAAAGTTTGTTTATGATAATTCCTTCTAGTACAGATTTTTTTTAACTTGATTTTGGAAGGATGAAGCAGTCAAATGTGCAAAAGTTAATGGGTGAGTTCTGAAAGCAAAAATCATTTTAAACAATATTTTTTTTGATCTTTCAGAATGCCATGCTTCCAGCCGGGTTCCGTCAGCGCGACCATACCAAGAAAAGTCCCACAGGCCCCTTTGATCGCTTCGCCCTGATGGATTACCTGGAGAAGGAGGCCATGGACCATAAGGACAGAGACGACCTGGTGCCCTTTACAGGGGAGAAGAGAGGTACCACCACCACTGGATTGATAGTAACATGACATTTCCAATATCTAACATCTGAAAACCCTTAGTAAACAAATGTGCTTTGAAATATTCTACTGAAGGTATATTTGCCATTTATTACTCATCATCTGATGCATATTTAAAAATAAAATTCTGAGCTTTAATAGAATTAAAAGGAATAAATAATTATTTATCATTTTCTAAGTATAGTTGTATTATTTGGTTGGTTATTTCTTTCATGTGCTTTCATTTTAGCTGTGAGTGAAGTGAACATTTCTCTTTCTCTCTGCTGTCTGTAGGTAAAGCCTTTGTCCCTAAACCAGGAACAGGACAAATCCCTGTGGAGGAACAGATCACTCTGGAACCTGAGCTGGAGGAAGCACTGAAGAATGCAACAGATGCTGAAATGTGTGACATTGCAGGTGGGCATCCCATTTCTACTCAGTTCCTGTTGATTCTTTTCACATGATATAAAACAACTTATGATTTCCGGTCCGGATAGGCATTAAAACTCTTCTAAAACTAATCCTCACTTTAAACCTGTAATGTCCTGTAACAGCTCTGACTGTAATCCAAATTTTGATCCTTGACTAAGGACTGATCCTCTATTTGCTGTTGTAAACAGCTGATCACAATACCCCGTGCATGACATTTGTCAATCAAACCCCTTCTAATTTAATCTGCTCTATTTGTGTTGTACAATCAATGTATGACAATATATATATATATGTATGTATGTATATAAAAGAAGCAGCCTAGCTGACTTATAAGTGGAACTATGAATGGTGTGTAGGTCATGCACAGAATTATACCACACAGTATCTGTTTCCCCAAGCTCAGCAGCTCACCAAAATAAAATGAGCAACAGCCAACCAGTCAACATGAGCAGAGATGGAGTGAAAATGTTTGCACTTCTGTGTTGGGTTGGCTACAAGTCCTCTGTAAGCTAGAAACACTCTATGATTGTGTGTAGGCAGCATAAATATCACTTAGCTTACTGCTTCTATTAAAACTGCAACTTGAGACACAAATAATTCACACTATTCTTAATTTAACATACTAAAGTGATGGAAACCAGTCAACAGTCTAATTTTCATCTAGCTTCTGTGAGCACTTAATAACAAACCTTTGCCATCAAGGACATTTAAAGCTGTGGAGTTTTGGAGTGTGTCACTGGCCGCAGTTTTCCAGAGCCCTCATTCAGAACACAGTTTTAACTCTGGAACACGTCCAGTGTAGGATTTAACTGTCAATAGGGTGATTTAATGGATGAGTCTGCTTTTGCTGATTTCTAAATAGTGCTGGTGGTTTTAATGTGGTTATTGTATCTGAATATGTAATTCAAGCTATAGTACAAAGGGAAGGTCTGGTCTATCCCAATCCCAATTTTATCTCCTGTTGCCCTACTGTAACTTTTTTTGTAAGTCCAATCGCCGCTAATCGAAACCTGGAGTGGGAGTTTATAGTGGATTTACTGGTTAGTCAGCGCCACCTGGCGGTCATATGAAATTTTACAGTTTATCTGATGCATATCTAGTCAGTTCTGCAGTGCAGCTTAAATGATTTGTGCAAGTATTGGTCGAAATGTATTCTATAAAATATTAACTGATTTAAAAAAAGATTAATTAAAAACATTATATTTATATGTATAACATTATTTATTTTATAATTTGTAATAATATTAATCAAAATATGTAATATTTAAATAATTTAAAATTATAAATGAATTATATTATAATATAAATTTATCATTATAAAAACGTATTAATTATAAATTTATCAACATATTATTATAATAATCATTATATTTTTATATGAAACTATTAAAATATTAATTATTAAATTATATTTAATATATTATCTAAAGTGTATATATATATATATATATATATATATATATATATATATATATATATATATATATATATATATATATATATATATATATATGTGTATGTCATTATCTAATGGGATTCTTGTATCCTCACAGCCATCCTGGGAATGTACACACTCATGAGCAACAAGCAATATTATGATGCCCTGAACACCACCGGCAAGATTGCTAACACTGAAGGCATCAACAGTATGTCTGCATACAGCACATTTCACACTGAACCTTTTAATGTCAAACAAAAGTTTTCTATGTGTTTTTTTTTTTTCATTTTTGTTGGATTTTTCACTTCAGTATACACAATAGTTCTTTAGAAGCTGGTCAATACTCTTTTAGGTGTGGTGAAACCAGATGTGTATAAGGTCTATCCTGAAGAGCCTCCTAATGACACAGACGTAGAGGAAACTCTGCGCTGCATCCAAAAAAACGACAGCAGAGTGGAGGAGGTCAACCTTAACAATATCCCGGTAAATATGCTAACTATACTCCTGCCTCATTATGATCACATTACAGACTGGGCATAACATTTATATTATAAACAGACTGCCTAATTACACTTTCAGTTACACTTTCACTTAATTAGATAATTAATCATAACAACTGATGCAGTTCTCTGCATGAGCAGAAAGAAATAGTGACGACTGTTTGTGTTGCTGTAGGACATTCCCATCCCAACCCTGAAAGCGATTTTTGAGGCTATGAAGAAAAACACACATGTGCTTAGCCTCAGCATCGCTGGGACACGCAGTAATGACCCTGTGGCCCATGTAAGTCCTGGAGCCTGTGTTTTTAATGTTATTTCATTCATTCATTTGCTTCAATCGAAAGTCTTAGCATATGTGAATTTGAGTAGTTAAAAAATGCTGTCAATAATAGTACAATATATATTTTATAGACTCAAATGGTAGAGTTTGTTTTTTGTTAGATTTGATCAAAAGTATTCAGTTTAGTTATATACACAAAAGTTCAAATGTTTTGAGTCAGTATGATAAAAAAAATGTTTTTCAGTAAGGATGCTGTAAGAAGAAATGTTTCTTGAGCAGCAAATCAGGATATTAGAAGGATCATGTGACACTGAAAACTGCAGTAATGGCTGCTAAAAATTCAGCTCTTCCATCACACAAATATATTTTTAAAATAAATGAAAATAGACAACATTTATTTTAAAATTGTATTCTATTTTTGAATGTAGTCTTGGTGTGAAAAAAAAAAAATCTTACTGACCCCAAATATTAATCAATAGTTATTTTTAATATTCATCATAAAATCAAGTTTTCAACTCTTTTGAAATTATGGAGAGCTGATGTCAGTTGTTTCTTCTGCTCTTTTGCCGTGAGTCAGGCTATAGCTGAGATGTTACAGTCCAACACTACCCTGCAGAGCCTCAACATTGAGTCCAACTTCATTACTGCACAAGGCATGATGGCCATCATCAAGGCACTGGAGGAAAACTCCACCCTGACTGAGATCAAGATCGACAACCAAGTAAGAGACTAAAACACTCCTTCCAAAAACATCTGATGGCTTGTGCTTAAATCTGAAAGCCAAATTGTTCATGTGCATTTTCACAGAGACAGAAACTAGGCGACTCAGTTGAGATGGAGATTGCATCCATGTTGGAGAACAACCCCAGCATCATAAAGATTGGTTATCACTTCACTCAGCAGGGCCCGCGTGCAAGAGCCGCGATAGCCATCACCAGAAACAATGATATCCGTGAGTGTCTTTCATATTATTGTTTAGATTGTTCTTGTCTGTAGCCTAAACAGGAATATTTTTTCATTCATTGGTTTTTTGGTGTAACACTGAATTTGATCTTTTTTTGTGTTTATCCCATCTCTAGTTCGTCAGCAGAGAGTAAGATGAAAAGAGGATGGAGTTTAGTTCATTTAAGAGATATCACAGTTCTCATGTGCACCCTTGGAGTCTTATACTCCAGTAACAGCTAGGAAACCCCTACAGATGACCCCGATATGCTTCTACCATTCGCCATCTGCCATTGTGGATATCATTATCGCCAACCTGTTAAGACTTCATTGCTTTTTGTGGATTTCATCAAATCAAAAGTTCTGATCTAATAAAATTGACCTGCTCCTTAATACCTCAGTTTGCAAACTTAAAAAAAGACTTTTCATTTTTTTTTTCTGGTAATATGGTGTTCCCGGAAAGGTTTTTTGTAAATATTTGAAATAAAACATTACATTCTATATTGTCTAATCAGACGTCCAAGTTTTATTAAATTACAAAACCAACATTTAATCTCGGTTTGTTCTGTCAAAACACTGACGTGCACTTATGTTCAAGAGTCAGTATATATATATATATATATTTTTTTTTTTTTTACAGAAAACGTCTATTGCAAATACATTCTGCTTTTTTGAACTTTCCATTCACAGTTAAATTTCACAGTGTCACAGTTTCCACAAAATAGTAAGCAGTACAACTGTTGATAACAGGAAATGATTTCCTAAAAACCAAATCTGCATATTGCTGAAAATTCAGCTCTGCCGTTACATGAATAAATTATTATTTTAAAATACATTAAAATACAAAATAATTAAGTTGCAATTTCACAATATTACCATTTTACTTTATTCTACTCTATCTTTTCAAAACATTTTAAAATTCTGACTGACCCCATATTTTTAACGTTAGTGTAAATATTTGAATGTATTCTCAGAGCAGATGCTCTCAGTAGACTTCTTGTACAAAACAGCTTCATTATCATTGTTACATCTGGACTTTTAACGATTTAGATTAGATTTAGGTGATGCATAATTGAATTAATGGAGGACTAAGATAAAATAATGCTTGACTCATGTAATAACTTTGATTATATGATGACTTAAATCCTGAGGCACGAAACAAATGAAACTATTCAATATCCCATGGCAGGGCTTCCTGCTCCCCCTCTACTAACCTATTTTTACACACGAAGCACCCTGTCATGAAACCCAGTCTCATGGGTTTAAGTTACAAAGCTCCAAATATACCACCTTCCTCAAGGAGATTTATACTCCCCTTTGGAACAGATGCTAAAGAATTTCAAGTGTCACCTCTTAACTATCATTATTGCCATTTTTAAAGACTAATATATACATGGATCATTTGACTTCAAGCATGTAGGTTAATATGGGTTTTGAAATTTTGGTGGCTGTCTAAACTCCACAGGCCTACGTCAGGCCTATGCCACAATCTGATCTGCAAAGGATCCACAGAACGAAGATGGCGTTCCACATTCTGTTCTCAATTTGGAATACATTTTTTTATAAAACAACCTCTGTTGGTTCAGAAATTGTTTAAACGAGATGGCAAGTACATAGTACTAAGACAGTTTGCAAAATTCAACAGCAAAAACTCTTTTCCAGAAAGAATGTCTTAAAGTTTTGACCTTATTGTATGTAAAGTAGGTCACAGAGATGATATATGGGAGCTGTGACTAGAGACAATATCGTCAACTCGCACGCAGTTCAGTTTAAATGTATTGCATCTCTAATCTGTTTGAGGCTCACATTCAGTGCTGGATCCGTTCTTCCTCTTCTTTGTCTCTCCTTTTTCTTTAGTCTGTCCCTGATGCATTACGAATGACATTGAACATAATGCATAAGGAAAATGGAAAAAGATAAAAGAACAAAATGTCTACAGCCTTCAAATAAATATTTGTAGTACCTGTTGTACTAGTTGTTGCTATGGAGTCAATACTTCCTGTCCTAACGGACGTATGAGTTGATATTGTTGATTTGATCTTTTCTGTCTTCTAGGCCACATCCTGACAATTCCAATCCTTCACTTCATGTATGTAGAAAACAAATACAATATATGAGCAAAATTTTTTATAATCAATTAAACAAAAAGACAAAAAACAGCCTAGAGAGGACTATAAAAATTAATGTTATATGTGTATTAAAATCTGAGAACACACTAAAAATCTAAAATAAATCCTTATATATATATATATATATATATATATATATATATATATATATATATATATATATATATATATATATATATTTGAACAAAGTTCAAATAAAGAAATATTATGATATCAAATGAAGAAGAAATCTAAGATGTTGCACTTTTCAAATAAATGACGATTTAAAGACAATTTGAAATTTGTGTAAACTTATCACGTTCATTGATGATAAAATTTGGATGGATTTTTGAATTCTACTGGTTCATAAACTGGTTGAAGAAAATTAATTCAGTTACCTTTTGATCATCTGATTTAACATCGTCTTGATGTCATCTCTTATCCATTTCATGTGGTGATTCTTTTTTTGCCATAAAACCATTTCATTCCTATAAACAAAGAGACCAAAGAGGACTTGAATCCTGAAAGCTAGTTTATACAGAAACTGAGTAAATCCAGAGGTAGAATTTCACCTTCGAGGTGTCTCTTTCCCTCCCTGTGCACCATGAGCATATCAACAGTGTCAAACACAGGACTGTGAGAACACACACAAGGCAGCCGTGTCTACAGTGGGGGATAACACAGAGTAGCTTCATCATCTGGGATGAAGTTAGACAGAAGATCTGCAACGGGTCGTTTCTTGTAAGACGACGAGAGACAGAAAACAGTGAGAAAAGGGGGAAAGGGACTGTTGCATCACAAGTACGTCAAAACATTACGTTATCTGTCTACTTCCTATTTTTGCTAGACCTTGAGTACATTAAGTTAACTTTGAGCATCACCCTCCCTTATGAAACACATATTTTCAGTCCTATTCTTCCAAGGCAACCATTTCTTATTTCGCTTCCTGTTTTTGTCTCTGGAATTATGGGTAGTGGTCTCTGATTCATGAACTTATCGAGTCAGTTCGTGAATGATTCTTTCGCAAATAGGACTGATCCCTTCAAGCTAAACCATTCTCTTTGTAATGAATGACTATCCGTCTCGAAATAAGTTGTATTCGAGTTTAAGGCATGTAAAACCTCAAGAAATAGGTGCAGTTATTATTATTATTTTATTTTATTTTTTACCAATTCATTGTCCAAAAGAGTCGATTCGCTGGAGTGGGACTGGGACATGGAGGAACTTATTTAGTTGACGCCATGGCAACAGAGGCTAAGCTAATATGTTAAGGTCTTGGGACAAATAACGTTAAGACTGTCTGAACTTAAAATGTAAAGGCTACCGGTAATATATTTCTATTATTTTTGTGGTTGATGTATTAGTTAATGTCTGAAATGTTCGTTTTTTGGGACGCCACTGTTATTTAAGTGATTTACGTTAAGTTAAAAATAAAACGTCTGTGTAGGACCGAATTATTATTAGTAACGTTAGTTGTATTTACGTTACTGGTTAAGTGGCGTTAAAAAGCTTTATGTCGGTTCGTTATGTCGTAACCAGTCAATTCTAACAATTAAATCAGAGATAGGTTGTTTATTGCTGCAGACCATTTCTTCATTTAAATTGACTGATGGCATAAGTGCATGTTATGTTCAGTCCTGCTGTCTTGCATTCAGTAGCCTCAGATGGTCAGCTGCAGTTCATCATAAGTCATTATTAAAATAAACAAACGCTGGAGCTCGGGTCATGTCCTCCGATCACTCCGCGTCACTGGCCGGTACTCACGGCCTCCTCCGCGGCCAGCGCACCCGGTCCTACGGTAGCCTCGTGTCCTCTTCATTATCACCCGTTAGACAAAGGCGAATTAAACATAAAGTCCAGCCCGGTGATACTTTGCAAGGACTGTCATTGAAATATGGCGTGTCTGTAAGTAAACAGAAAGCATGCATTTTAGGAATTTGCCCTTTAAAATTTTTAGTTGGGTGCATTTACATAGTTTTCAACATGAATGTACTTTAAACGTATTTTTCTGTCTTTACAGATGGAGCAAATAAAAAGGGCAAACAGACTGTACACAAATGATTCAATATTCCTGAAGGAGTCCCTCTTCATCCCCGTCCTGACGGAGTCTGTGTCATTCACAAATGGAGTGGAGTTGACCGAAGATGAGACAAGTCCAGCACAGATACACACAGAGATTTCTAATGAGATCCCCAAAAGCCAAACAGACTCTAGATGTGAAGCGAATGCTGATCTGTCACCAGTGGAGTACCTGAAAAAGATAGACGGCTTGATCAATCAGTCCAAACAAGCAGCTGTGAAGACCTGCCACGAGGGAGAGAAACAGTAAGTTGTCAGAAGAGACAGAGTTCACTAATTCCATATCGTTTTTGTTTGCTGTCAGCTGAGTCGTTCAGCAAGTATGAGCTCAATGGAAGAATCATATGACTTGGGGTTCCAATGAACATGAGATGACACATCATTACACCGATAGAGAGAGAGAAAAAAGTCCAATTTAAGGCACATTCACACCAAGGACGATACTACAACGATTAAGACATAGTCCTAAACTGAGAGTCCTCACCTCAACCATAACGATAACAGCAGAGAGGAACGATATTTTTTCCCAACTGATGAACAATAAAAACTTCAGAATCCATCCTGCTTTAAAGAGGTTGAGCATTTAAAAGGCCATAACGTAACATAACTGCACTGTGTCCTTGTAATAAATAGAATGTTGTTATGTGCTAGTGGACGCTAATATAGCTATTGTTATAGTTATCTTTATAGCAGGGTGTCAGAACTACAGCCTGTGGGCCAGTTGCAGCCTGTGGATCAATGGCATTATACTTTTTACATCCGCTGACTGATCACATGACTATTAAACAGTGCTGTGAGAAACATTCGAGTTTGGCGCAGAGGTCAGTGATACAAACCACAAATTTCATGATAAGTTAAACTAGTTTAAAGCCAGATGAAACCACTTTGGCATTCTCAACAACACTGATGCGGAAATAACTAAATGCCTTAAAACTATTCTAAATACCTTAGCAACTGTTCATTTTTACCATGGTGGTGCAATGTATAACTTACTAGCTCAGTAAGAATATTCACATTTTATCGTTTAAAAATTACGTTTTACTTTTTTTTTTTTTTTTTTTTTTTTTTTTTACAGATCTGAAAAAAAATCTGCATTCTCAACTCAACTTAAGCTACTGTCCAAGAGACAAAACATGTAATCTTATTAATATTGCTGTTGCCACTAGTCTCAAATGTTGGTCAGGAGCCCTGTATACTGAATATGCCCTGTATGTGTGTAATGGAAAGCCCTGCTTTATAGTTATCATTCTTGGTGTGGATGCCAGTTTAGCTAGAAACCATTCATAATCAGAAATTGCTAATGAATCTTACAAATATTTACTAAGAAATGGCAAGTAACACATTTAATTAAACATTACATTTTGAAGTAGAAGAACTGATGTCGTATTTTCTTTTTAAAAAAACCCTCCATTAATCTTTGTTTTATTCACAACTTAAAAAAAAAATTACGGTGTACAAACCTATGTGGAAATCCATTATCCACCTATAAGGAATTAATTACAAAAGCTATTTTCATACTATAGCAGAACATTTCCTGCAATGAAATCACTTTTTACATTTAAAGGTTTTCATCTATGGAGCAGCTCCATCACAGCAATCCGACATCTGACAGAGCATCCTCCCAGCATGCCGTTTTGGGAGCTGTTCCCATTACAATCACCAGACGGACCAGGAATCTGAGGGATAGGGAGGATGAGATCTTCCAGCTCTGATGTAGGCATTTATTAGGACTCTTCTGACTGTTTTCTGTGTTATTTGTACAAATTGATGGTTTTAGAAGGCTCCCTGTTTGGGTTTCATGCCTTTTCCAGAGATTGCTGGAGTGATTTGCAATAGTGTTTTTCATAAAACTACTACCAGCTTTAGACATGCACACATATTAGCACAGTAAAAGCACTGTAGTTTGATGCCTAAAAGTAATAATGTGAAATATAATTCTGCTGTATTTTTTTTTTTATGAGCGTAACATATTAATAATGGACAGTTTTGTGTGTGAAATAGATGACCGCATTTCTAGCTTGAAAAAAAGAATGCACTTGCTAATTGATACTGAATTTAATACTCCCAGACAAATGCTTTGGGAATGTGCCACTGGACATCTTTCAGATGCAATAGTTTTGCACTGCAGTCACATGCTTGGTTTGCTGTTTTTTTTTTTTTCTGTTCAATTTACATGGTGCTAAAGTGTCTAATGCCCTTTGTGGTTACCAAAACATGATAAAAACTTTGTTCATTTCCTGGACTGGTTTTTGGTGTTGCATTTGTGAACTCTAAATGATCAACACTCCACGATAAAATAATGCAGTATGAAACGCTCCGATTAATACAGATATTAGTCTTTTAACTTTGAAATCTTGTTATAACATTACACAAAACGTCACAATCGAAATGCACCAGTATTCCTTCTACCATATGCATTTCTAACCTGGAATTAATTAATTGCATGTTTAAACAAGGCATTAGGGTGTGTATTATGAGTGTAAAAGTTCTCCAGACAACAAAATATAAGCATTTAGTTTCTTGTCATCAGTAAAAATTCTTTATAGACATAAAATGTTATGTAAGATTAGCTCAGTGCAAATAGATGGCTTACAGTAAAATCGGTAATATTATGTAAAATTACAAATGTAATACTATCTGCGCTGCTTTGTAAATATCTGTGCTGCTTTGTTTTTGTGGAAACCAGAATACATTTTTCAACACAAAGATTAACAGAACAGCATTTATTAGAAATAAACGTTTGTATCAATTTTTTGTCAATTTAACGCATCCCTACTGAAAGTTTTAAGAAACTAATCTTACTGATCTCAAAATTTTAAACATTAGTGTGTTTCAACTTGCAACACAGTATGCAAATTACTTTAGCAAAAGCGAGGGCTTTTGTTTTAGAGAAATTGTTTTGGTGGTTGTTCCCTTTTAGAACACAGCCGATCCCCCTCAGGGCTGTTCATGTCAAAATATAATTGTTGACTGTGTAGTGCCAAGCTTTGATTTGTACTGTATCTTAGCCATAAGGGTAACACTACAGTAGATGGCAGCGTGAATATAATGTCTTTCTAAATGTGTTTGTGTTCTGGTTTTTGTTATTTTGTTGTCCTGGGAGGTACATAATCAGCTCCAAAATATTAACAGTTTTGAACAATACAATTTTCTGCTTTAGTTTACAGCAGAGTAGCTGAACCCCAGTGGTTTAGACGTCATTAAAAAAAAAGTAGTCTTGAAAACCTCTATCCAACGCAGCTGGAGTCTCAGAGCTTTAAAAAATTGTTCAGATGGTACATTTGATCTGAGCTCACTTAGGTAGTAACAGTGGCTGTGTTAACACTATCAGGCCAATGACTGATCTAATATTCATTAATAGCACAGCAACACTATTTCAGGGGTTGGACTGAAGTGTGACACCATCAGTCAGTCACTTTTTTGCTTCTTTGGTTGCATTGTACGCAGTCTGAGATAACGGGTGGTTGCCAATCCTGTAAAAGTCTTTCAATGCTTTGCCGTCCTCATAACGTCCCGTCCTCCAGCAGTTTGTTAAGCCCGTTGCAGATTTTGGTGAGGTGGGGTTTGAGAGGCCCGGATGGGTTGTAAAGCTCGGTGAGGAGCTCAGGGTCAGCGTAATGGTTGAAGACGTGGTTGATGCGTCCGTGGGATTTTGCTGTGAGGTGAGTGTTTACAAGCTTCAGAAGCATGTCTCTACTTTCTTTCAGGATCTCTGACATAACCGCTTTGTCAAAGGTGAAATCTACCTGGAAAGGGAAAGAAGAGACAGGTTTGCGTACAAATAAGACTGTGTTCAGAACCACACCGCCTGCTTTGTAGAAAGCTAAAAGCCTCTTAATGATCAGTTGACAAATAATTAACAAATAAATCGATTGCGATTTTGTAAAGGAAAAAGTATCGGAAGTGTCAAAGAAATGCTAACATGAATGCTTCAAAAAATACTTAGTTTACATTCATTGATACAATAACAAAATAATTAAAAGTTATATAAGTGAAACCACTGAAAGGAATGTTTTACATAATATGACTAAAAATGGCAAATATATTATTTATTAATATTATATTTTCCATTATATATTTTTTTGTCATTGTATTTTTTAGTATTTTATGTTTTTTATATTCTGAAATTGTCAAATGTGACTGAAAAATGCTTTTGTGCAATATGTATTTTATTTTATAACTTCTTTTATTTTAGTAATTTCCTGGATGCTGTCAGTGTTCAAAGTATGTGAATTATACTGTATGCTTTTTTTACGTTATAGAACATAAACTCAGCAAATACTGCTTAAAGGTGTGAGAAGCATGTATTGTGTACCTCGTTGAAGCTGATGGCCGTCATGGCTCCCTGGTGCAGTTTCTTTTGGAAATCCTGGGCCATCTTTAGCTCCTCATCATTGAATCGATTGTGCTTGAAAAGGACAGCTATCTTCACCACCACTTTAATGAGGTCTTTCACCACTTTCTGGGCCTCTGAGCGGTTCCCAGTGTACTCCTTTGACACACGGTAAAGCTCATCTAGAATCTCGCTGCTGGTTTCATCGATGAACATCTGCACTGTAGTCTTGTTGGCCATTTGGCTCAGCATCTTTTTCTGGGCCTTGAGCACCATGTCCTTGGAGCTGAACGCCTCCATGTCTTAGAAAGGGGAAAGATCAATAGTAATTCAAGATGCTGAATATTTGTATTTATTTTTCGTTAGTAATACAGTGTGTTTTAAGTTAGCATAACCCCTCAGTAACTTAAAAGTATATAAAAAAATATATATACTAAAGATATGTCATTTAAAATGGCATATGCATATGATCTATGACATGTTTTTGGTATTGTTTATGAAATATCCTTATGACTAATTGTGCATTTTCCCTTGTATTTTAATTCTGGTTGTGGATTGTCAGAGCTGGGGAAGTCCCCTTACAGTCTTACTTTAACCAGTTGTACATCAGGGAAAGCTCATGCCATTTAGGACCTCATCATTGCCCACACATCTCATAAACAACACTAATTGTTGTCAAGATGATGTGTCATCATATCCACCCTTCTCAGTGCTGCTCAGTGACATCCAAACATCTGTGATCAGTGTGTCTATATAACATTCAGTATTTTACCTAGTTTAAAGGAATAGTTCACCCAAAAATAGAATTTTAACTTCTGATGTAATCACCCTCAGGATATCTAAGATGTAGAATTTTTTCCTTTTTTTTTTTTCTTTTTTTTTTTGTGTGGAAATTTTCCCATTGAATTAAACAGCATATGGTGGTTAGGTATGTTTTGAAGCATGGCTGCTGGTTTGATCTGGTCCTTAGCTGGTTATGAGCTGGTCATATGCTGGACCTAAGCAACTAACTCCTGCTCAGGACCAGCTCAAACCAGCAGCCTTGCTTCAAAACATAACCACTGACCTGATACCTGAGCTAATGCTGTTTTTTTTTCAGCAGGGTTGTTTCTCCATCAGAACAGATATGGGGAAATTTAGCATTACATCACTTGCTCATCAGTGGATGCTCTGCAGTGAATGGGTGCAGTCAGAATTAGCTAAAAGAAATAGCTAAAATAATAATCGTTAAGTAATCCACATGGCTCCAGTCCATCAGTCCAACAAAAAACCTTGTCTGCTCACCAAAAAAATCAACCGAGAAATGTATTTCCTGATTCAGACAATACATAATTTTACTGGAGAAACCAATACTATGGATAAAGGACTTGTATTTTAGCTGAAAGCAATGGTTTGAATTTAAAAAAGTATGTTCATGCAAATTCCTTTCAACTTCACAAGACTTAAACCTTTTTTTTTTGTAGAATAATTAAATGCAATACTAGTTGAAATATGATTTGCATGCACATCCTGTATACATTTAGGTTGTAGTCTCTGATGCTCAACACAGCATAGTTTAGCATTGCTTAACAGAGCGTATAGTCAGGAGAACGTGCAAAGACATGTATGAAAAAAAGAAATTCACTGCATAGTACTTACAAGTCCCCACATGAATCTGAAGATTGAATCATGATACAGGCATCTGTGTGCTTAGACATTTCTTCAGTGTATTGGTGCAATTTTTGAGGTCTTGCATATCTCCTTCATCAGATATTCTTGTCATTAGTGGTGATCTTTTTGTGCTGCATTTATTAAAAATCCTGTACTCTATAACTAATGCAATAACTGCAAAGTATATTAATGTCCAAATGACCTGCACTGTGTTTTTTAAAATGAATCAAGACAAACCAAAAGTGATGTCATATCTCAGTGCTGCTATCAGCTTTTTAAATGAACCAACCTGATTACATTTTAATGCAGTTTAAGTACATTAGTACAGTCATTACATTCTGTGACATGGAACATCAAAACAACTATACTAATACTCATTTGAACAAATCTGCATGTTGTACACTTCTGTTAAACTGCGAAAGCAACATAATCCTAAGGTTTAACACAGCTTCTCCTTTATGAATCTAAACAGAGCAAAACTGTTCTGTTGTTAAATGTTTCACTATATGTGGCTATTTAGATGCAAGTTTATTTTTTATAGAAAATAAATATAAAATTTGTTTGGAATATGGTTTCTTAAAACATCTGTTCTTAAACATCTGATTAAATCAGGCTTATGCTGGGCTGTTTCTTGTTTTCTTAACAATTAAATTTCTATTAAGTTTTCTCAAAACAAACTCTAATATAATATATAATATTATTTATTTTTTAAATAAGAAAACTGTTTATAAAACACTATTTAATAGAGTAAAATATATTAATTACAATAAATAATTTAGCATTTTAATATTTGATTAAAATACATTAATACAATTAAATTATTATTTATTAGTAAAATTATAAATTAAATTATTTTAATACAAATCGTTGTGCTCATGGATTTCTTCAGGGCCATACTGATTTCATTCATACCTGTCAAGACGAGATGAGCAAATTTACATTCATTTGATTATGACTTCTAACTTCTTAAAAAAACATCCGAGGCAATCTAAAGTCAAGCTAATTAATTAATTTTAAACCTTTTCACATAGAATTAGCTGAAATGGCCATCTGTATCCCTCCTCATTGAAAGGTTTGTCACAGACAAATAAATATTTAGCATTCCTCAGATGACTTCAGCAAAAGCCTGAGGCTCTATGTGTGTGTAAATCCCAGAGGATTTACAGGATATGAAGAATCATGTTGTTTCTCCATCCTAAAGACCACTGTAGTCACCCTGTCATTACAAAGCAGCAACTCACAGCACAAACCCGTCTGACGGCACAGAAGAGACAGGTCAAAACCTGTTGCACAGGATTTGCCAGCCCACTGTTTTTTTTCTTTTTAATTCAGAATGGTCAAACGTGACTTTTATGATAAATGTATATAAAATGAGAGTGAAAGAATTTGAAGTGTGTGAGTGGGAGCAATTTTTTTTCTGAATGGCTCTAAATTAAAGTCATAGACTAAGACTAAGATACGAAGTGTCAGCTGGTCTCTTAGTGTCCAAACCCCATCTAAAACTAGTCTGGCAAACCAGTTATGATCAAGTTTTCAGCAGCGAGAACACATCCTAGACTATCTTTAGACAGCCATGTATTTCCAAAAAAAAAAAAAACCCAAATCTTTTATTTAAGCTTGTTGACTGAAGTGTGCCAGGTTAAGCTAGTTTAGAAGCCTGATAGGACATTAGACCACATAGACCAGCATACAAAACACAACGCATGCTGGGCTTTTCAATCTGGCTTTCTCTAATAACAGGCTTTAATCATCATTGCTAAAAGAAAATCATTAAAGAATCATGCCTTAATGTGTCTGCCCAAAGTTTAAATCATTCCTATGCTCATCTACACAAACGTGTGTAAAAACGTGTGTTTGGTGCTCGTTCTCAGTGTACCATGTGTTTCCTCATCACTATCTCCCCGCAGCACCTGAATAGTTAGGTCTGAGTATGCGATGATGTCACGTATTGTGCAAAACTCTCCTTATTACTCAATACTGCCTGTTTTATCACTGCTTATTTACTGCCATTTTCATTCTTTTCATGTGGTAAAAGTACAGTGTTGTTTTCTTTGTAAAATTAGCATGTGTGTGACTCGTATGCATGTGTTTGACTCTCACTCAGCCGGAGAAGTTGTTTTTTTAATATGACCAAACAATGTTTAAACCTGACTATAAAGGAAGTGAAACTCTGGGCTGTTAGGCACAGCTTTCCCCCGTTTTCGGTTAAACCCCCGACAGCTAATTTCTTCTGACACACGCTGCTACAAAAAGGTTTACATTAACTATCCAAAGCCTGAGTTTACAGAGTTTAGGACATGGTTATGAGACATCACACTCTTTATTTCAGTAGAAGGTGTGTTTTCTTCATATTGCTGGCTTATAAAGGAAGACTGGACACTGTTTTGTTTAGAAAAGGTCCACCGGATGGAACAGAAACTATCCCAGTCTGTTTTAGATGTTTAACATGGGAGTGGTTGAACAGAAAACAAGTTTAATTATACTTGACATTATTGCCTACAAACCTCCATATTTCTTAAGCATACACTAATAAACAAAACAAATCCATAAAATTAAACTTTCACTTGTTATTAAATCAGAATGCTGGCATATTTGTTTAATTATTTAGTTTGCTTTAATCCACTAAAGTAACATCATCGCATGTGTACATGATCACAGCGCTCTCTGAGATGATGGAGGAGAGGGCAGAAGTCAAGACCAAGACAAACTCACCTGGCTTTTCTCTTGTTCACTCTCCCGCTTCTGTTCAGTCGCTCTGTCCTCCCTCTGCGCTCAGATCAGGTTGAAATCCAGCGTGAGAGTGATGAAAAAATCTCCTCAGACAGGTGAAATCAAAGAAAACTACTCCACAAACTCGGTCTTGTGCTCACACCACTGTAACAAGATAATTTGTCTTGTACTTCCTTGAGGGACTAAATGTATAAGACACACCCCTGAGTGCCCCCCCTCTCTCATCTATCTCTCTCTCCACCCTGTCAGTGTGTTAGTTGCTGACATGGTGTGTCTGCTTGCCCAAACAAGTGCAACCCTTATAAAGAATTCAGCAGTAATCCTGGATGTGGCACAGTGAAAAAGGAGGTTTTAGTCTCTTTGTGATCTTGTATGCAGCCACTGTCATCCTTGACACTGCTATGTTTCTCACTTAACTGTGTTTTTTATAAAAAAATGTAAAAAAATACTTATCACTATATATATAGTGTTGTTGTTGCTGCTGCTGCTGCTTTCTGATCAGTGTTTCCATCTCTTCCTGCTTACAAAACCATGCATTCATTTTCAGTTCAATAATATTCTCACTTTGCATGGCTAGGACAGCTATTTGTTTACCCATCAAAAACATACAGACATTTTATTGATTTTATGCAAATTGGATTACTGAATTGCTTTGCTTACAACTGCATAGTTCACAGATTTTTAGTTTGATATGTGTTTACGATTTTTACTTTTAGCAAGATTCAGCTCTTTTTCTTTATATTATGAAGTTATTATAAACTATAAACTCAGTGCTGCTATCAGCTTTTAAAATGAACCAACCTGATTACATTTTAATGCAGTTTAAGTACATTAGTACAGTCATTACATTCTGTGACATGGAACATCAAAACAACTATATTAATACTCATTTGAACAAATCTGCATGTTGTACACTTCTGTTAAACTGCGAAAGCAACATAATCCTAAGGTTTAACACAGCTTCTCCTTTATGAATCTAAACAGAGCAAAACTGATCTGGTGTTAAATGTTTCACTATATGTGGCTATTTAGATGCAAGTTTATTTTTTATAGAAAATAAATATAACATTTGTTTGGAATATGGTTTCTTAAAACATCTGTTCTTAAACGTCTGATTAAATCAGGCTTATGCTGGGCTTGATAATATTTTTGTGGGTTTTCTATTAAGTTTTCTTAACAATTAAATCTCTATTAAGTTTTCTCAAATCTCAAATATAATATATAATATTATTTATTTTTTAAATAAGAAAACTTTATAAAACACTATTTAATAGAGTAAAATATATTAAGAATTACAATAAATAATTTATCATTTTAATATTTGATTAAAATACATTAATACAATTAAATAAAATTATTATAAAATATTAATATTTATTAATAAAATTAAAATTATAAATCGTTGTGCTAATGGATTTTTTGAGGCCCATACTGAGCTCATTTATACCTGTCAAGATGAGATGAGCAAATTTACATTAATTTGATTATGACTTCCAACTTCTTAACAAAACATCAGAGAGGCAATCTAAAGTCAAGCTAATTAATTCATTTGAAACCTTTTCACTTAGAATTAGCTGAAATGGCCATCTGTATCCCTCCTCATTGAAAGGTTTGGCACAGACAAATAAATATTTTTAAAATTATTTTAAAAATAAACCTTTTTCAGTGGTGTCGCCATTTATTTTATCTTATTGCAATGCTTTCATCAAATTACTTTAAAGTTGTAATTGTTTGACAATTTTCACTTATGTAAATGCTCCCTAAAAATGCCTTTGGTTTGTTTACTGGAGGCATTAGGGGATGTTTTCGTCCTTTTATATATATATATATATATATATATATATATATATATATATATATATATATATATATATAGATATATATATAGATATAAAGATATAGATAGGTAGATAGATAGATAGATAGATAGATAGATAGATAGATAGATAGATAGATATGTTAGAACTTTGTATTCTTAAAATTCTCCAGTGATGTATGAACCTTAAAATATTGTTAAATTAAAAGTGTAAAATATGCATGATAAAGTTTATTTCCAAAAGGCTAAAAAATTAAGGAAACATCCTTCTACACAAACATCCTTTGATAACTGAATGTATTATTTTCTTAGGCAGCCAGTTATATTATATATTCCATTTTAAACACTATGCAAACACAGATTGTAACACAAATAGAGAAGTGAAGTCTGCCATTGGAAAGCTGGGTCAAACAAGCACTTTATTTGCCCTTTTCTTTTGTAAACTTCATTGTTTAGTCACTAACATTAGAAACTGCTGTACAATGAACTGGTCTTGTGCAATAGAAAGTCACCCTCATGTCTGTACATTAGTAATGTCTATACTAAAGGCTGCTTATCTCTCTGCTATCTGAATGGAAACCATCTGGACTTAAGCTCTAATGCATAAAGACTACAAAAGGAATTGATGCATCTGGCTTGATTTGTGAAAGTTTTGTTTACAGTCTGTAATATTGCTTAGATCCATCACCTCAGCTGAATTCTCAAGCTATAGTAGTAGTAATACACATTTGTATGAGACTAGAATTGAAAGCATGACATTTGTGTTTTTCCGCAAAGCTAAGAGCGTTCAGGCAAAGTAAGAATTAAGCTTGTCTCCAAGACAACAGACAGGAAGTGTCGCTTAAGTGGTTTCCTGATGGATTCCTCTTTATCACTGAATGATATCTGACATGTTGTGTGTGTGTGCATGTGTGTAATCTATTTCAGAGATAAAGCAATAAATACCCAGTTAGCTACAGTTTAATGAATGTAATGTGTTTTGGGATATTTGTGATCATGTAAATGTTATGACTGCCTTAATCAGGTAAAAAAAAAAAAAGCCTTACATTTTCAGATTTCTGTTATATTTTCTTATTATATCATGTTCCTCATTTTTTTTTTGTCTTTAGGCAGAGTTTGATGTAATATTGGCAAATTGTATTTGTGGCTTAGCAGACTGAAATAGTTTGTTAAATGGCAAGTATGTCATGTTAGTGTTTGTTTATCTTGTATCTCTGTGTTTACATGTGTGTGTGTGTGTATGTGTATGCCTGTCTAAATGTAGGTGTATGTCTTTGGGTGTGCGTGTGTTCACATGCTATATTTAGGTCACTTGGTTTTATCTGATGTGTTCGCTCTTACTTGAGCAAAGTATGTGTTTCACAGCCATATTACAGCACTCATCAAATTATAAAGTCAAATGTAAACAATCACATTTAACATATAAGAGGTACAACAAACTCTTTGTTGTTACAGTAACCGAATGAATAGAGGGATTCAGCACTATCATAATAAATATCTCTAACGTTTAACATAAATGTTGTAACTGTACTAATATACGCATTACAGACAGATACAAATCATGTGTGTTAATATTAATAAAACATTCAAATACAGCTATTCAAATAATGAGGAATTACTGTAGCAAACTGCACTTTCTGTTAGATACCCAGGCTTTGGATGACCTCTTTTATTTTCAATAGATTTTGGTTTCCTGTGTTTCCTTTATTTATCTAAATAAAGTATGAAGCATGAAAAACATGATTTATTTTCCACAGCCAGATTGTTCATTCACATTTATTCACCAGATTTAATCCCAGAATTTGCTACCTCAAATGCAGCTATTGGACCATTCCCTATTTTATCAATCTCTCCTGGCTATTTACAGCAGATTGCAGGCTGTGCTTCGCATAAGGAGGTTAGCTGGTAATCTCGAGTATTGATTTCTGAAACTGTGCGTTTTGCTGTTAAGCTTTGGAGCTGCATTCTCCTGGCTGCCAGCAGGGGGAGTGCTTTCCTGCGCATTAACAGAAGCGTTCTCTGCCTTCTCTCCTTTGTTATTCTGTGTCTTTTTAACATTTTCTTTATCCTGGGACTCATTGGTGAAAGTCTTTGGGTCTGTAGCGCCCTCTAGTGCTGGCAGAGTGTCAGGGGGCACGTCAGTGGGAGTGGGTTTGCCCTCAGCCTGCTCCTCATTGTGGGTGTTCATGTTTGATGGGGAATGTTTACTGTTGGTGCACGTGGAACTAAGGAGAAAAGGCATTGAAGATGGAAGAAGACAGAAGCACAAGTGTTAAGACTATTTGTAAGGATTTCTGGAAAATATGAAAAACATGGATTAAAAAAATATAAGGTATTATCATGTTTCAGGAATCAAAAGAGTATTTTAAACTGACGAAAATTTCAAATGTGCATTTATGTTAGGCCCTCATATATTAAATGCTTGCTAAGAAGACCTGCACATGTTGTGTTTTGTATTTGTTGGTATGCTAGTGTTCCCACTAGGCCTTACGGACTAGCAAAAGTTCCTTAGTCAACTATTAAGCTTGTCAACCAGTTTTACCAGTTGTTTTTTCCCACCTGTTAGAATCTTCAGCAGGGTGGATCACATAGTGTTGCATTTGAGTTGTGTTTCTCCAAACTCACTGAACTTCTGTCTTCTAATCTTTCTGCTCATTGCTATCGGAGCTCTGCTGGAGTCTTAAATGAGAGATCTTTGTTACTCTTCAGCCATAAAAATAAATAGCAAGCCTACCTCAGAGCACAACTTGTGTAGTTTTAACTCTAACTCTAATCAGACACACATGAGCATGCTAATCAGTGCCAATCAATGTCTTTGGGATCATTAGAAAATCACAGGCAGATGACTTTGATTAATGTAGGAGCTAAATTCTGCCGCGCATTGGACCTCCAGGGCAAGATTTGAGGAACCCTACTCTAAGATCTTGAACTGGACAGAGTGGATTAAGGCCTTGCTCACCCTTTGAATTGAGAAGCACTAAGAGGGGGATAACTTGTGCCCTGAACAGAGTGGAGAGAACTTTTAGCACATAGCCGTGTCTCAGTTTGAGGATGACTCTGCAGTCATTATGTCCAAACTCAAGACAGGAAGCACTGACTGACAGGTCTTGCAGGTTTCCCACTCGCTTGAGCGATGCTAAAACCAGAAGGAGGGTGATTTTAAGCGACAATGTCCGCAAGTCGGCTGATTGGAGCGGCTCAAAAGGAGGATGTTGCAGGGCCTTGAGGACTATACACAAGTCCCAAGTAGGCACAACATGAGCAAGAGGCGTATTCAATCTCCGACTTCCCCTCAGAAACTTAGCGACTAGGTCCTTTCTGTCGCCTGACAGGCCAGCCATGAGATCGCGATTTGCCGTGATGGCTTCCACATATACTTTGAACATGGAAGGGGCGCAAGGTTTAGATGCCTTGGCGCGCCATTTTTCTTGGGAACGTGGAAGTAGCGGCTGTAAAATCGGAATCGCTGTTCGCTAGAGGAAACGATTCCATGGTTCCTTCTGCAAGCAGATTTTGCACTTCAGAACGGAGAACATGAGCACTATTGTCCTTAATGAATTTTGAATAATGCCTCCGCAGTGAGGTGGCCTGCGAGCGAACAAGTATCCTCAATCTATGGGGCTGAAGCACTTAAGCAGGAAGTGGCGCATAAACTGTGACAACTTATATGCTGCATGAAGCATTTTGCAAATCTGTCAGGCAGATGGAGGCGAGTGGAGGTGTGCAGCGTATGCCTCTTCTCGAAGAGGAGTTTGCCATATCGTCTTATTCCAATGCCGTCAGAGGTTGGCAGGATTAGAAAAGTGTACACACACCAATAGGGGCGTGCCACATTTTGGTAAATTCATTGTGAACTTCTGGGTAAAATGGCACCGGTCTGTAGCAGAAGATTCGTTGACGACAGCCCAGTGTGCATCATTTGTCTAAATGGTGCAGGCAGGCTCTTCCAGAGCCAACCATTCTGTGCTGAGATTCTCCACAGCCTGGTGAGAATGTGAATCAGTTTGCTCTTTGTCAGCTCATAATAATCCATTTGGGAGAAGGGTGTCAGGATCCTCTCCGGAGAATGCCCAGTCTTCCAAATCTGAAGCTGTCAGTGATATAAGCTGCGTCCGAAATCGAATACTGCGTACTGGATACTACATTTGAATTTGAACGTACTACTCGACCGTTAGAAAAGTACGTTCTATATAGTATGAATGTGGGTAGTATGAATGGAATTCGGATTTACTACATCCGCCATGTTGACATTGTCACGTGACATACGTCGTCACAACAGCGCGTAAATTTAAAGAGCCCAATCTACTGAGCGAACATCGGTGATGTTTTTCGTTTTTCTTACCGCTTTCGTCTGCGTTTTTATGTCGTTTGAATTAACAATTCAAAGCAGGCGTCGGTCAGCTGTTCGCAGATCATGCCTTCGTTGAAAGCTTGTAAATCCTTTACTAAATATAAATTTAGCTTTTAGTTTTCTACCTCAGAATAACAGCAGCTACAGCTGTGAACAGAATGACAGACTGATTTTATGTAAGGATATAAAGTAATTTATTGTAATTAATAAATACAAATAAAATTACACAAAACGAACATAAATTAATAAACTTGAATGAATGCTTAGGCAAATACACACACACACACACACACATATATACACATAAATACACACATCACAATATATACATAAATACATACATAATATATACATTATAGACAATATACACACATATATAAATATATATAGTTAGATATAGATATATCAGCAAAAAAATGTGTAACCTATTGAAATTTTATTCTAAAAAACAAAAACTACATATTTACAGACTGTGAACAGCATCATACAGACTGCTGTCCCTGGCCTTTGACATCCAAGAGCTGCATAACATTGTGCACAGAATGAGCAGGTCTGTCATGGGGATTTTGAGGAGGCTGATTGCCTTCTTCACCACAGATGACCTGGAGGCAGTGGAAGCAGCTTTTCTTCTGGTAGCTGGAACAATAGATGGCTGTCACATACAAACTGAACCTCCAGCAAGTGAAGCCCAATGTTATTTCAACAGGAAGTGGTTTCATTCTGTTCAGCTGCAGGTCACCACCATGGTAAGTACCTTGATATCTTTGTTGAGTATCCCGGGTCTGTGTATGATGCCAGGGTGCTGAAGAACACTGGAGGCCTATCCACCTGCAGGAAAACACATCTGGGAGATGGTGTGTGTGTCCTTGTGTGAGTGTTCATCTGCCTCATCACAGCAGACAGAGAGTCTGAACACAATCCTGCACAGCTTTGATTCAACACCAATGATGCTCGTGCACAGAACATTGTTGAGAGAGCCTTCAGATGATGAAGACCAGCTGTGCTCCATCTTCTTCTTCAAGGCCCTGGAAGTGAGTTCTGCCTTTGTGCAGATGTTGTTGCATGCTGTGCAGTGCTCCACAACCTCCGTCTTCTGAATGCGGACATTGCTGATCCAGAAGTTGTGGAGGATCATGACGATGATACACTGGAACCCCAAAACACAGAAGTCAGCACAGAAGAGCATGTGCGGGACAAACGGACCACAGCTGTGTCACAGCAGACGACCGTGTGCAGCTCTTCAAGAGCAGATTACCTGTAGGACAGTCGAACAGGTTAAGACTCTGCAAATCAGTTCATGTTCTCATAGTGCTGTTGTTTAAGCTTGTGTAAGTTGTGAAGGTCATTTTAAGACTGTCAAATCAAGATATACATATATTAGTTATTTAAGAAATATAAATACTATAAAATCACATGAATATGTATAAATACACATGTAAGTATTTAAATTTAAACGTGTGTGTATTTATATATACACATAAATATATTACACTCATAACTGGGAACTCATAACTTGAAAATCTAGAAACATATCACATAACATATCATACCAACATATTTACAACAAGTTTAATTTTAAAATATGTATTACTTTATCCCTGGGTTATATTTTTGAATTCCAAATTGAATACCCAAATTTAAAGTCCTCATCTACAGTTACTGAAATGAAGCTGCTGAAGTTTATTTTCCTGACATTATTATAGAAACGTCTTAAGAAATTCCCTTTTGCTGTTGCTTTAAGCTCTATTATACTACTTTATGAAAATGTTAATATGGTTTTGTCTGAAGCTTTGTGCTCTTATCCATGTAGAAATGAAAAATAAATAAATAAATACATAAAGAGAATAATTTGTATGGGTATTTCTCTAAAGTGTGGCACCCATTCTCAAGACAACATTCTTCAGATGTTAAAAAAAACAACAACTGGAAACTGCTACAAAATCAGTGCACACAACTGCTTCAAAAGTTATTTGCTATTAAGTACTTTGCAACTGACAAAATAGCAACTGGAAATACCTGGAAATTCATATTATAATATAAAAAAACAGCATAATTCAGTGATGATCCTAAAATAAATACATGTAAAGAGTGTGTGTAGTTAAGATTAATTTTAATTTATATACTTACTGAATTATGCTTTCCAGTGAATAGGGTTTCATCAGTGGATGAGAACAAGAGTGTGTTCATCAGTCTCTGTAACATCAGAACAGGATTTACACATTACTGATGATTTATGCCTTGTAAGTTAACCAACATTTTTTTTATCAAAATATCAACACTAGTAAAATGTAAATTAACTCGTTTCAATTACTTACAATTTTGTAATTTTATATCATTAAATTACTTAACGAGCCGTCTGTAGAAAGCAGCCTTAACAAGCTGAGGCACAGCCTCTGATCGATAATGATTATTAAACATATTTTTTAACTCAATTTACAAAATAGTCTCATCAGTTTACAATGTGTAAAGCTTTAACAAATCAGTCGTTTACTTGGATTATGTTAAACAAGTACACTTTAACCACAATGAACAGCGTTTATCCATAAGGTACTTACACTTCAAAACAGCGGCGTCACGATCCTCCGATTTTCCGTTATTTTCGAATATGAGTATGACGAGCCCTCTCCCGGTGCCTCATGGGTTAGAGAAGTGTCCATCCTATGCATACTACGGAATTCGGCCGGAAGTAGTAGGCCATCCGGGTACATCTCGCCTACTGTTTTTCAAATACTGAGAATTCGGACATACTACTTGCTTCGCATACTGTTTTTCGCCTACTATATAGTATGGAAGTATGCGATTTCGGACGCGGCTATAGAATCATAAGTGACAGCATTCTCCTATGATCTTCCTAAAAAGATCAAACTGCTTGTACACAAGGGGCACTGATCCTCAAGTGCTGCGTGAGACTCATGCTCTCGCAGTGAGAGCAGTCTGCCTCAGTGAGCAAAGCCTCAGTGTGGACATGGCCCAAGAACCAAATATATACACTACCGTTTGGGGTTTGGGGTCAGTAAGATTTTTTTGGCAAAGGATTTAACACTTTTATTAAGCAAGCATACATTAAATTGACATCAACTACTTTAGTAAAAAAAAAAAAAGTGTCATGGGTTCCACAACAATATTAAGCAGCACAATTATTTTAGACATTGATAATAAAAAGAAATGTTTCTTGGCCTTTTTAGAATGATTTCAGAAGGAACATGTGACACTGAAGACTAGAAATGCTGCTGTAAATTCTGCTTTGACATTGCATGAATAAAGTACATTTTAAAATATATTTTTATAACATTTCGCTATATTTTTGTTATACCACAGCCTTGGTAAAATATATATATATATATATATATATATATATATATATATATATGGTGTACACATTTTGAATGATGTACATAGTTTTAATGTGCTTAATACTGTTGATATTGGAAGTGAAGAAGATGATTAGGTTCATTATGTACTGTGGTACAGTACCTTAACAAAAATCTTTCCTCGTTCTTCGATGATGTATGTTTCTTGCTCCAGATGGTCTTTGGTGGTCTGACTGAAGTGGATTTGCATGCCCTAGCTGCACAGAAAGCAAGGGATTATATATAGCTTTTTAATTAACTGCATTTTCTTTAAAATGAATTTAAAATTACTCATTAATATTTTTATTGCAAAATGAGACCATTTAGTTTAGTTATTAGAGGCTGTTCATTTTTCTCTGTACTGCATAAGATTAAAGGGTTGCAGTTGCTAGTATGTGATGCTGTGTGAGTCTGGGTGTACCAACCGACATGGATCTGGATTTTGTCCCCGGTGGAGGGGTCTTTTTCGTTGATTAATAGAGCTCAACATGTCTAGAGCCATGTCTCAGATGTGGTGGGCATGGAATGTGGTCTTATTGGGCACACATGCCACAACCATGTAGGCATCCCTAATGGTCTCCACCTGAGGGGGAAAGAACATTTGTTGCCATTTCACTCAATTTTGAAAGAATGATGGTAAAGATTAAAAGATTTTAATTTAAAGAAATATTTAGTAGTAAAAAATAGGGACGTACTGATATAAAGATTCTAGCAGATACCACTAAGCTGATTTTTTCGAGTTTTTATATTCAAAATGCACTGGTTTCTCATCCGAAATATATATATAAAATATTTTTTTATGTCATGGTTAATAATAAAACCTTTAAAGACATTTAATGATACATAATGTATAATAAATGTATATTCATGCTGTTCAACTTACAGTACTATTCATCAAAAACCATGAAAATATATATCATGGTTTCCACAAAAATATTAAGCAGCACAACTATTGTGTTGATAATACTAATATGATTGTTTCTTCAGAACCAAATTAGCATATGATATCTGACGGTCCATTTTTTAGCAAATAAATCCAGTCTTAGTTAGCAGAAGAGACTTCTTTCAAAAGCATTTAAAAAAAAATCTTTTTAACATTCATATTTCCAACATCAACTGATATGTATACTTGTAAAAAAAAAAAAATCTAATATAGGCAGAAAAATGATATATTGTGCTGATATATTGTGACTTCCTTGTAAAGAAAAAGCAGAGGACTCTCTTGAAGGTCTTTAAGGTCAAAGAACATGCATTAGAATCTATTCTGTTGTGTCAAGTTGCTTTCGTTCGAGTTATGTTACCTTATAAACATTGTGTTTCTCGCTGAGTGTGTCAAAAACAATGTAGATCTCATTTAGCATGTCCACCACCTTCATGGGGGTGATGTGGATCCACATCTCATTAAACTTCACCACATCAGTGAACAGGATGGTGACGTCTGGGTACACCTGGAGGGAGATAGCAGATCAAGAACGCCACTTATAAACAGCCGGACAGCATTGCAGAAAAAAAACTGCTTTTCATTGTATTTTGTTATCTCTCTTGAGATCTTGATCGTGTTTAAATCACAATGGTCTGTGTTAAAAAAAAAAAAAAAGTGTACTAAAGCCAACCATTTTTCCAGTCAGTCAATATTTAGGGAAATTCATGTGAATTGTGTGTTTAATGGGTGGGTTAGTGTGAAAGTGTGTACCTGACATGTCTCCAGAGCTGTTATTCCCTTGCGGAGACTGTCCGCTACTGCTTTGGGGATCATGGCGAACAGCAGGGAGTCTCCTCTCTTCTTCTCCTCATCCAGCTTTTTAATGATCTCCTGCAGCTGTGCATACTTCTGCTGCTCCTGTAGGTGGCACAGTGAGAGTTCAGCCTGTCATTTGCATATTATTTCTAGGTGCATAGACACAGCTAGAGACTTAATAGCTAGAGACACAGCTACTTGAGTCAGTCCATGGCAGAAATTCTGCTACATAACTCCTTTTATATAAACTGAAATAAAATGTGTCTCTTTGGTTATGGATTACGATATTTGTAAATCTAGATTTTGAGCTCGGTGGCATCAGCGTGGCAATCATACCTGGTCAAGTGCCAGTTGCAGCTCGGCTGATTGATGTTCCTGCCAGGATGAGCTCTCTGCTGGAGTCGTGCAGATTTAAATCATTGACGTAAACACCCATTTTTATCATGTCCTCCACTGTCTCAATACTGTACAAAGGAGTATACGTTTTAACACAGACTTAAACATTTTAGCTATAATCTTACATCTGTTATAATCTTATAATCTTACATCCTGTGGTTAAACTGTATCTCAGTATCTACAGATCTGACAATTGTAAACTCATAATTACACATTTTAAAGGTGCCATATCTATTTGTTATTATTATTTCTTTTATTTATTGTTGATTTTAAGGACATATTTGTTTGCTCTTGAACACTGAAATTTTTTTTCTGCAGTATTGAACTATGTCCATTGTAAAACAAAACTAGTCTCAGAGGTCTTTTAAAACTAAATAAGGACATTTCCGGCATTAGGGAAATTTATATATTATAAACAGACCTCAGGATTAAACTAAATGGTTTAAGAGTGCAGGATTTGATACCTATGAAATGACTTGGCAGAGAAGCCTTGATTGTCAGTTTTATGTGGCCATAACTAAACTGCTGTTTTCCATTAGCTTAGGGGGCAATGTTGTAAACACGTGAGATCATGAGAGCTTACATGGGAGTTCCTAGAAAGATGAGGGAGTCCCACTGAGGGACATACTTCAGGGGGCTCCCGCATGTCTTCAAATATGGTTTCACTGAGTCAAGTTTAGTTTTCAAAACGGAATAATGATTGCTATTTCATAGACTTGATACAATTTCTTGTTGTTTTCATGCCAGTTTAGCTTATTCAGAGAATCACTTCTAACCGGTGACAGTCTGAAAAGCCAGCAGCTCGATGTCCTCTCCTCCACAATTATTTGAGCTGTTGTACTGAGTCAGAGAGCTGCTGTATTTCTGATCCGTCCACTTCATTTCCTCCATCACTTCAATATCTGAGAGAACAGCAGAGGCACAGTGACACAAGTCAGCATGAGATGTTTTAGGATATTATCTGCTTTAATCAGAGGCAAGACGTTTGGGTGTGAACTGTCACATATCTGATTTTAGATGTCTAAGGTTCTGATTGGTCAGTGTGGTTTCACGTCATCTTTCACAAAGATTTATTTACACATTGGTTAGTGTCATACTGTACAGTATATGGCTTTGAAAAATCTCCATTTTCATAAAAAGTTTACATTTAATGTATCTAAAATGTCATATGGTGTAACCATTGTAAACAAACAAACATTATCAACCATTTGGGGGCAGTTTTTTTATGTTTCTGAAAGATGTCTCTTATGCTAAGTTGCTTTTATTTGATAAAAAATACAATAATATTGTGAAATATTATTACAATTTTAATTCTCAGCAGCCATTACTGCTGGCTTCAGTGTCACATGCTTCAGAAAGCATTCTAATATGCTGTTTTGGTGCTGAAGAAACATTTCTCTTTATTACAGTAAAAAAAAAAAATAGTTGTGCTGCTCAATATTTTTGTGGAAACATGATAAAAAATATTTTTAGGATTCTTTGATGAATAGATTTAATTTATATTTTTTTATATTATAAATAAATTATTTAATATTAAAACTTTTGTAATATTATAAATGTCTTTATTCCAAAATTTGTATTACAGTAATTTAATGGTTCTTTGCTAAATAAAAGTACTTTTCCCCCAATAAATAAATAAATAGATTGAATGGTAGTGTATTTTTAAAGGTAAAAAAAATGGTATTTTTGATAAATTATTGGAAATACATAGATAAATTATTTAACGTCACATCACTCACTTAAAAGAAACAAACTACTATGGATATTTAGTTTTCAGCTGCCAATAAGAGTTTACTGACATATTTGACCAAAATTCCACAGATTTACTCCCCAAAAAACTGCTTAAAAATTGTAAAAACATTCAGTTTTGGCTTCACAATTACTGATTTACTGTACCTCTCTCTGCCTTTTTGGGTTTTTCACTCTCATCTTTCTCCTCTGGTTCTTCTTTGCTGAGTTTAGGGATGTTGGCCTTCTGTTTACTCTCCACCACAGCCTTAGACAGCAATTCAAACACATTGTTGAGATGAGTGTAGATCTGAAAGAGCACACACCAGCACAACGCTTTTTCAGGACATAAAAGCCCAGATTAAGAAAAGAAAGCATAAACATATTTTTAGATACTTTCAAGCTGCGTTGTCTTTGGATCTGTTCCCCTCCCGTTTACTCACATTATCCCAGCTGAATTCCAGCATGGGTCGCACCAGAGTAAACTCCTCATTGACCTTTTTGCCCTACAGATCAGAAAACATCTCTTTCCAACCATCTCCGATCCGATACATGGTCATGTCTCTGGGGAATATCACGCTGAAGGGGAACATGGCAAAAAAGATTCCTCGCTTCATGGGCAGTTTCTCATAGCCTGGAGCTGTTTTCTGCTGGGGCATACGGTGCTTAAACGCAGCATTGTCAAAATTCATCTTGTACACCTTCAGAAAGAGAGTGAGAAGATCAGAATTGTGAGAAATAAAGAATAACAGAGCACAGAGAAAGGTAAATGTTTGGACTCCTACCACATATGTCATTTTCTCTGTTTCCTCTTTTGACAGAATCTCCACCTCAATGTCTGCTATATTGGAAATTTAAACACACTGGCGCTACAGACACTGTGGACTGACCAGTTTTCATTGTGTAAGATCTAATCAAATCTAAGCTTTACTTTCAGATTATTATTTTACCTTCCACATCTCTCAAGATATTAATATCCATTTTCAGAAAGAACACGTACAGATGTCACCATTAAGCTCATATGGTAACTGTTCAAAGAATAATTGCTGAAAAGTAGAAAACTATTGTACAGTTTTTGGAATGTAAATTATATTAGTTTGGGTTGGGTGAAATCAGCCGGAAATCTTAGTACTTGACCCGTAATAAATATTATTAAACAGATTTCTGCCCTTGAATTTACATTAGTGGTGGCAATTTTTCCAATGAACATTTCAGTAGGTTACTTTGTTATACCATTAGGTGGCAACTATCTTTATAAATGACATTGATTTAAATCAATTTAACGGAATCATTGAATTACTGAATCATTCATTCCACTGATTTGTTCAAAACATTGATTCATTCAGGAATGAAGCAAGTGATTTGCTTGCTATGTGAATGCTATGTGAATCAATGAACCATTCATTCAGTTGAATCATTCAGTGCCAAACATCACTACATGTTTCTCTGAGATGCTCAGTGGTTAATTTAGCTTTGGCCAATTTTTAAACATTTGCATTGGTGGAGGAACAAAGACCCAACAAAAAACCCTGACCTTATTTTTTTCAGGACAAAATGATCCTGTCATAGCTATAGTTTCCTATCCTCTTGACCATGTAGACCCCGAAAGCGTACATCAGCTCATCATGAGTCTTTCCCAAAACCTCTCCCGCTGCCTTTGCCAATCTTAAAATCAGATTATCACTGGAATAGCAAACACCAGCATTGTTAAGTGATCCAGATGCAATCTATGGCACTTCATTTATCAGATATGCGACTCTTGGGACTTACTTGTACATCTGGTGTCAAACAAATTTGAGGTGCGGGATCTCCGCTCTGGCCTCGATTAGCCTCCATATGTCCTCTCCATATGATTCATTAATGTAGTCATTCACTGCTTCCAAATACAGGCCGTACATCTTCAGGGGGCTTGGAACATCCACTACACTGCTCCAGAAATCTGATGAGCCTGCAGAGAGCACAATATCTGGATCTGAGACGCTTCAGTGACATCAAGAGGCTTTTAGTTAAGCTTTTAGATGGGAAAAATCAATATAATGCCCAAATAGACAAGGTGCATAAACAAGCTGAGATTTATAGAGGACTTGAAGATGTAAACATATAATTCATCTCTGATATGATGAAACTGTCCAGTTTTAAATATTTTAGTTTTCATATTTTTGCAGACAATTTTGTGTGAGAGCGTCTGTGTTGCTTATTCATGCTCTTTTTTTGTTGTTGTCTATTTGTGTAAAATGCTGTTTTGTTTGATCGATGAGTTCTATATAATATTCTGTGCTGTTATAAACCATCTCCCCTGTGACAGGCTATTTAAAACCCAACATCCTCTATAACCCCTATATTAATGTAAAAAAAAAAAAAAAAAAAAAAAAAAAAAAAAATATATATATATATATATATATATATATATATATATATATATATATATATATATAAACAGATAAAACAGTCTATAATACAAATGAACACCCAATTTGATTAAACTAATAGCTCAATAGATGACAGAGGAGTAAGAATATGTATGTGGCTTACCTGCAGACCCTCAGTCCTCTGTATTAAGTCAGAATTTGGCTAAAGCAGAACCTTCTCTCTCCCTCTTTCCCTCTCTTAGTCTCTCTCTCTCTTTAAACTCCTGTTTTTGACACCTGAAGCACTTCATACTCCTTTCTGTCAGGACAATGGCCACACAGGCGAAAACAGGACAGCAGGTGTGTGTTTGTGGCAGGTGCTAATCAGTACTTAAGCATTTACAGTACAGGCGTCATGCATGATCACCTTTCTCCTTATCATTAAAATTTGTTTCTGTAAATGAACTATAATTCTGAAGTTATCCACTTTTTATGTGAGATTTTTTTTTTCCTATAATGAACCTGCTTTCAAACACACAAACACACACGCACACACACAAATTACTTATTATTGACTTCAGTATATCTCCTATCCATTGTGGAATCATTAATATTGTCATTAAGGCATGTTTTATTATGTTGATGAATCTACTGTCATTCATTGCGATAGCCGAGGATTAAAATATAATTAATATTATGCATTTCCGTCTTTAAAACATATTGGATAAGAGAATTAGAAAGAGATTAATAAAAAGAGTATTATGAATGAAACCTATTATGCAATGAATATAAAAACTGTACTAACCTAATATAAGTACAGGAAATTCATGCATACATTCTGTATTTATGTAGGATTTTAACGTATTGAAAATTGCACATATATGTCAACATTTGAATAGATAAATAATAATATTCCAGTTGTTTTAAATCATTTTAAAGTAAACAAAAGATCTAATCAAAAACGTATGAATTATTCACTTCCCCCTCCCTCTCCTCGAATTGTAAAATGGTCAATGAAAGCAGATTCTTCTGTTGTCCCTTTGTGTATTACTTTAATTATCCGCTAGGGGCCACTGTTGACGCATCGCCTTTATTGACTCAACGCTCAACGACTCAAGCAGCAAAACGTCTAGGCTGTTGCTCTTGACTATCAAACGACTTATTATCGATGATTTGTTGATGACAAATAAATAACTTGCATCATATTTATCCTGTATATATATATATATATATATATATATATATGTGTGTGTGTGTGTGTGTGTGTGTGTGTGTGTGTGTGTGTGTGTGCGTGCGTGCGTGCGTGCGTGCGTGGGTGGGTGCGTGCGTGTGTGTGCGCGCGCGTGCGTGCGTGTCAGTACTCGCGAGCGTGTGACATATACGCGCATCTCTAGCTTGACAGTGCAATTAGTGGTGTGTGTAGAACGGACCGGAGAAGCGAGAATTATGTTCCTGTAGCTTCCTCACGAGCCAATAATTAGCATGTCTTTGTTTCCAGTCACCCAAGGAAACCTTTTCAGCACCTCTCTCTCTATGATTTATTTGAATAATAAAAAAGGGTCATATACAAGTCCACCAGGTACTACTTGTCTTTCTAATTTTTGTTAATTTCTTTATTTCTCTGCATAACTGTACAGTATAAGTTACAGTAGGTCATAATGTCAGTGATGAACATTAGGGTTTAATTTTTAACAATAAATTGTATCCCCCCCCCAAGCCCCCCCCCCCCTCCCAAGGAAACTTATGTTTTCTTGTTTTACACAGACATGTGGGAATATGATAAAAGGTAAAACATTTTACAAATTAAACAGTGGCATATTTTATATTGCACATTTAATTTGTGTTTTTAGATATTGTTTGCAAATACATGTTTAATCTCAATTTTAAATTGTTCAAACGTATGTACTCTTCAATTCTATTTGATTGTATAATAATAATGAGCTATTTTAATAATAACAAGTTAGTTTTAGTATTTTGTTATTGTATCCATGAGAATATGAGAAATTAACTTTCAACCATAAACCTTCCTGTTATAAATATTCAGTTAAGTATGTGACAACTAGCGCCAATCTCCAACTTATATTCAAATGATTTCTTTGAGACATTGTCTCCAGAACCTTCTCATGTTTTCATCCAGCGAGATACTTTTACTCTTGCCTCTGAGGATTATGCATAACGAATACCTCGATCATTTGTTTGCATTAGCATTTCAGCTTTGTGAAATCTTTCGAAAATCCCATGTCAGTCTATCTGTGAGGCAAATCAGGAGCTCTCAGAGGAGCTATGAAGCCGTGTGTGTGTGTGTGTGTGTGTGTGTGGAAGTTGAATGCAGCATATGTGAATGTGTGTGTATGAATGTGTGGGAGGACAGCATGCTTATGGTTGCAAAGCCAATGCTCTGCAAACCTCTGCAGAATTTATGTTTTATTCTTATGGCGGGTTAAGGAATTACATAAAACATGTTATTGATTTGTTGTTTTGTATGTAATGAAGTAAGAAAGTTGGAATAATTTTGAGACCTACAGTACATCTCTCCAGCACTCAGCTGGCACTGTGAACTTGTGTGCTTGTGTAATGACACGATTTTATGTTTGTCGGCCTGCATGTGTGTTGCTACTTCACGGCTCAGTGATGGATGAATCGTGTTTACATCACATAAAAAATATGACTAATGCACGTACATGGCTGCACATCCTGTGGTCTGACACTGATGGATTTCACTGATGGATTTCATGCATAATAAGGCCAGACGCTTTCAGGACCAGTAGTCAGAGGCAAGAATGCAAATACCCCCATTATATCTAATATGTATTCACTCATAAATGTTAATTCAATGAGTGTGCGTATTTACCACTAGAATGACTCCATGGAAATATTGCCACATTTTCAAATATGAACTCACTATTTGGCAAATCATTTGTGTGGTCCCTGTAGATAGGATTGAGTCTGCAGCTTATTTAATAGGAACGTGACCATACAAAGGCAATGTGGATAATTCACACGTTGTGAAAATGGAAATTTCTTGGCAGACAAGCCTGAAGCCATTATGCCCCATAGATGAATCCTGAATACCCATCTGCATCTGTTTCCTATTTCTCCTCTTTCTTTCTTCCCCCTCTCAATTCGCAATTCTCACTGAGACCTTAACGTTCTTGTCTATCGATGTCATAATTTTATCTACGGCCGCAAGGGTTCATGTCTAACCACACAAGCAGTTCAAACTTCTATGATCACTTCACTTTTAGCTCAAAAGCCAAATGCCTGTTTCATATTCATGCGGTGATCTTCCAGTGAGCATTTTTACCATTTGAGGACGACAACTGCAGAGCCCCAGGGAAGCACAGACGTTTCATTTTGTGCTTTTAATGAAATTATTGATAACAATATTGATTTCGGAGAGGTTGGTGTGACCTTGACATTTGCTTGGCAGGCTTTTAGAAGGATTTGAACCAGACATTGTTTTGATTTATATCGCCATAACACATCAGGTCAGTTTTTTTTTTTATTAGGGTGGTGGATAACAGATTGATGACACAGACTTGTAGGAGGCAGTTTAAAAAACACTCATATTCAATATGTTCTGTGCTTTCAGTTGAACTTTCAATTGTATAGGAGCGAAAACTCCTATATTAAAAGAATAATATTTAAAGATCAGTTTTGTGATTTTTATTTTTTTGGATTATTTTAAAATTAAAGCATATGAAAGGCACATAAGTAAATAGCATCATTTTAGACCTGCTTAAAAAATGTAAGTTAATATTCTGCAATGACTTATTCAATGAAGTTTTGCTTATACCTGTGGGATTAACGGTGGAAATCTGTAGATTTTTTATGCTTAGTTAAATGGATCACAGTTTTCTTTACAACAAAGATTGTTAAATACTTTGGGAAATCTATTACAGTTGTACTGGAACATAGCATTCTTTAGTTTGCGTTCAGGGTGTTAGGCCCCCTAAAACTGAATGAATGTACAATGTACAAGCTCTAACTTCAGTTGCTTTACTGGTATTTCTCAAACTAAAGATCAAAGATCATCACAGACTTTTAGAACATGTAGTTTAGGAAACAAAACTCTCAGTGAAATCAGATTTGATGAAAGAAGTTTTTGACAAAATGAATATTAGATCTAACTAGTCACATTAATCAATTTCACTGTATTGGTTGCCAGTCGGGTATATTTGAGTTTAGTCTACCAAGTTCAACCAATGATTTTCATTACTATGAAGATGGATACATTTTTACCAGGGTTCATTACCAGCTTTTTTGGGTAGGTTATATTTTTTTTGATCACTGATCTCAAACAGAGGCTGGGCCAATCAGCTGTGAGCAGAGTGATGAATCTTTGATACACTGAAGTCATTTGCCCTCTATCTCTCCCTCCAAACTAAAGAATGCTTCACAGGAAAAGGCTTTCATAAATCCACATAATCGGCTTTCCATAATAATTATTTGAGAGATATAGATTTTCAGGAGAGAGGGTCTCATGCTTTGTCAGCATTTTCACATTAAAAACAAATGATTGGTTTGTATATCTTTGCAAGTGCTATCTTTGCAAAAAATACATTCTGTAGGTCTGATTGTAAGGTGCAGAACATTAGTAATGATTTTTTTCAGTGAATTTTTTTTGTAAGTTAAAGGGATAAATCAGTGGGTGGCGACTTAGAATCATTGAATAGAATCATTGAATGATTCACTCAACCATTTGTATGTTGAATGAATCAACATACAACATAATTCAGCACATATATATGTATATATATATATATATATATATATATATATATATATATATATATATATATATATATATACACTGATTCATTTTTCCAGCATAAATTAGTGTATTGAATGAATTAGTACAATTTATGACAGACTAATAGAGATTGAATCATTGAATCATTAACTCAACCAATTTGTTCACAAGTCCACATGATCACAATCATTTAAGAAATACTCCTACTATCTGTTGCTTAGAGATTTTGTGGAAATCTTTTCTGTTGGCGGGGGAAAAATAGTAATAGTTCTGATATTGTATGGTCAAAACACAACTGTGCTTATTTGGAAAAAACATCATCTCTTGCTTGTGGGACATTGGATAAATATACAAATATAATGTACATTTGTTTAATATAATTCTCATGAATAATTATTAATATTAAAATAATATAGCTTAATCCCTCTTCAATATAACTGCAATGCATTAGACCCATTTTCATCAGCCAAACCAGGAGTATCGTCAATTTGATTCCATTGACAAAAAGCCAGTAGGATTTTTTCATTGGCTTATGGATAATTGCAGAAAACTGACCAACAAAAGTTTATGTTGCTTACATGCTTTGAGCATCAGGATAATCTTCATAATTGAACACTATTATATTCCGGCTCTAGAGAGGTTGTGGGTTTGAGTCTTGGTAACGGCAGGGATTGTTGTTGAGGGGAGTGAATGAACAGCGCTCTATTCCACCCTCAATATGACTGAGGTGAGACCCTTGAGCAAGGCACTGAACCCCCAACTGCGTCACATCACTTTCACATTTTCACTTTAACAAAAGCTATTTAACCAACCATAAAGCTTTTGACAACTTATGACAACATTCTCTAAAAGTATGGGCCAAAGTAGTTTGCAAGAGCATGACTATAAACACAATGAGGCTGTATGATTGGGCTACTGAGTATATGAGTTTTTTAGTTTGTAAGGTGTGATGATGACTGTGAATGTGTATGTGTGACCCAAGATAGTTTCTGGGCCTTTCCCTCACACAGAAACCTGTGCGTCCTCAGCCTAACCAAAAGCCACCACTACAGTGTTGGCTAGCACCTCCCTTTGGGCCTGCTATACAGCAGATCTCACAGCTTTGAGCCATAGGCAGGAACACAATAAGATTAAGAAGAGCAAAGAAAGAAATACAGACAAAGACAGACAGAAGGAGAGAGAAGGGGAAGCAATCAGTGCATGAATATTCCATTTACTGCACTGGAGCACCATAGCCGTACCTTTATAACTTCAGCCACCTGATCTGGAAATTAAATTACTACAGCCAATGCTCTTTTCTTCAATTTCTCACTCTTCCCTTTACTGTCCTTCGGCTTTTCTAGGCTGACACTAATCCAATTTCAGCCCTGCTGGGGCCACAGCTTGCTACGTTATGTATACTGATGCCTTTTCAGATACATACACAAACACACACACAAACTCACACACAGTCTCGGTTGCTCGTATGCAACTTCGTGTTATCTGGATACAACAGCTGCTCTGTAATTGCATTAGTGAAGTTCATTTGGCCGCAGCTGTTGCGGACTGGATGAGCAAGGTGGGCTTAATAAATATGCCAATACCAGCACATCTGTCTTTAAAGGAAAATGCCACAGTTTTTCAATATTCCCTTATGTTCTTACCTTAACTTAGACGAGTTGATACGTAGGGCTACCTCTACCGTCTCAGAGCGTGCACTCAATCAGTGTAGCGCACGGCACCACTATGCTAGCATTTAGCTTAGCACCATTCATTCCTTAGGATCCAAACAGGGATGAATTTAGAGGTTTAGAGATTGGGGGGTGGAGATGGGTGGTTTAGGTATATGTAAGGTAGGAGGAGTTGGATCTGGATCCAACCACGCCCCCTGGATCTTGGACCATCTCGAAATTAGGCCTATGAGTTTGAAGCTATGTAATCAACCACAAAGGTTAACAAGAGGGTATGCAGGGGTGAAGAGACCAAGTTTCAACATCAAGCGGAGGTAAACAAGACGAAGAGTACCATGAAGAAAAGAGTGCTAGACGCAGATAGCAACGTAAGCAACAGAGGAAGGACATCCGTCATGAGTCACAGTCATTGATATGTAATTGAAATTACCCAAACAGTATAAAAGGTCTGAGTAGTAAGATTCTCTTGAGATGCTGTCTGCATTAAGCATGAAAGACACCTGATACCCTCAAAAGGGGCTTGTGGGTTAGCTTAGCTTAGAAGAGAGACCCCCAACATGATTGTAAAGTGCTTTGGGTATACAACAATACAGGATAACCAGGTTTTTCAATGACTAAATAATACCATAAACTCTAAAATTCATGAAATTCATGATAATTCATGTAAGTGCTTTAATTCAATTATAAGCATTCCTGCTTTTTAACTCTTCAAAACTGACCCCAGTGACTTACATTGTAATACCATAACCTTTTACTGTTTTTTTTTTAAAATGAGGCAACCAGTCAGGATTATTTTTTAAACTAATCAATCATTGTCCCACACTTGCTATGGACTGAGCGAACTTGTATTGAACACAGAATATTCCTTCAATGAAGCGCTTGACAGTTGTGAGAAATGTCACTATGTTGCTTAAACGTGCATGTTACATGGTAAAATTGTGTTTGTAAAAGCTAGTTAACACTGCATTAAACACAACAAAGAAAGCAGTAAGCCAAATATAGTGTTATACAAAACACTGGCCATTACTTCTGTTTCTATTTGTTACAGAATGGCCGTGCGAGGAATTCATCAACAGCTAATTAGCTGCAGTTAAAGCTTTTGAGATTTTAGCAGTGGCAGCGCTAAGTGTTAGCTGCTCTTTTGAACCTTAAGAAAGAAAAACTGTGAATTCAAGTTTACCTCCCGTAAATCTGTATAGGTTAGAGCACCCTAATCTTTTTTTATATAAATGTATAAATTTAGCTCTGCAATAAAAAGCTGAGTTTGACACCGAACCCCTGAGATGAAATGCTCACTTGTGTCTGTGTGTGTCAGTGTGCAAGAGTGTGGGATTGCTTACTTCGGAAATGAAGGGCTCCCAAGAGTGTTTGCTTAGGTAGACTTTTATAGTGTAACAGAAATAAATGGGCTGTGCTGTCATCTTTTACCCCTCAGGTGCAGACAGGAGAGATAGAGAGAGTATAGGAATTGTCCCCTGCTAAGCTGCAACTGCTTCAGCAATACAAATGTAAACTGCAAGTGTGAGTGTGAAAGATTTTAACTTTCAACACTTGTCTAGTGTACATCAAAGAATCCGCTGTAGTTATCCAGACTAGTTTATTATTCTGTTTTCCAAGAGCTTGGAAACTGTGTTTTAATCGGCGGAATGGCCATCAGTGAAATAGAAAATTAATAACATCACACTATCTCGCAAAATAGTTTGCAGGCGGTTACGCTCATGAATGTGTGAATTTATTTACATACATTCTGCCCTGTGTCATCATGATCATGTCTGTCTTAATTTGCAGAAAGAGCTCTGACTGGGTTGCTTTGGGACTGTCACTGTGTCTTTTCAAGTTATATTCACTTATCTGTCAAATTGTTGCCACAAGAAGATGAAATAGTTGTTATTAATCTAAATAATGCCTTCCTAGGCACATATATCTATATCTATCTATCTATCTATCTATCTATCTATCTATCTATCTATCTCTCTCTCTCTCTCTCTCTCTCTCTCTCTCTCTCTCTCTCTATATATATATATATATATATATATATATATAGATTCATTAATAATCCCCTATTTATAATTGCTTTATTTAAACTTGAAGTTAAAATAACTTAAAATAAATGTATTTTAATATTTAGAATTAGACAGCCTTAACTCACCAGTGAACTTTTCTCAACAATAAAGGCAATATTTTTTCCACAGTTTTTCATTCTCACTAATTCAAGTTTTTATATGTAAAAAAAAAAAATTCTGTCTTCAGAAAAAAAATGATGGTGTTTTCATTTTATCTGATAAAGTATAATTTATGAGCTTATTTTCAATTAGCCTGTCTGCAGTTTTTGTTCAGACCTATTCGAAAATCCACCCACATAACCCTGTTATAAATTAATATAATTATTTAAACTTCTGACTCATCCCTTTTCTTAGAAAATCCTGCAGAGTTTAGCTTCAGCCCTCATAAAAACTCACCTGCCTGTATCTATCTAGTAATCCCGAAAACACTGATTGCCTTGTTCAGGTGTGTTTAATTAGGGTTGGAGCTAAACTCTGCAGGATAGTGGCCCTCCAGGACCGGAGTTGCCTATCCCTGCACTAGACCATGGATGTCAAACTCAATTAATGGAGGGCCGGAGTCCTGCAGAGTTTAGTTCCTACCCTGCTCCAACACATAATATGTAGTTTTCAACAAAAAAAAAAGTCTGAAGGAGATGATTAGATGGATCAGCTGTGTTTAATTAGGGTTGCATCTAAACTCTGCAGGGCTCCTATTATTTTTTAAGTTTTGTTGTTAGTGAAACAATAATGTTTCATTTCTTTGTTTTGGATTATGCTTAACCGTTTTAAAAGCTTAAAGCTGTTTGTTTCTGACTCGTCAAGTCAAGACATTTTTTTATGTAACAAGATTGTTGAAGCAGCTTCATGGATATAAACAAGAAAAGAACATTAACATTCGTATTAATGTTGCAGAATTAATCAGTCATACTACAGCTTCAGGTTTATTGCTGTAAAGAAACTCTGCAATAACTGCAATTCAATTTGTGATTAAGTAACCAAGTAACTTTCCCTATGATTACCAATGTTTCCTGTTGAATACACAGTGGTGTATTTATTGGTCCACCTGCTATTAAAAGATTAATAACCAAGTAGAAAAAGCTAAATATTTGCAAGAAGTATCAACAAGAAGTGGGTTGTAAAATGAATGAATGATACATTTACATAGCGCTTTATTGTATATTGTTGTACACCCAAAGCACTTTACAATCACGTGGGTGGTCACTCCTCAACCACCACCAGTGTGCAGCATCCACTTGGATGATTAAACATTTATTTTATAAACTCATATTTTTCTTCTCGCCGATTTGCATCTTCATGGGATTGCTCAATCTGACATTAGGTATTTATGGCTGGTCAAGTGTGACAAGTCAAAGTCTTTGGTTCAAGGGATTTATCTCTGGTCTTCTGCCCGCCAACAAAAATCATCAATGTTTGGACACGTATGTCTGCTTTTTCCCCAGAAGCCTGCAATTCTCCAGGGAGGGTGGAACCAGAGTCAGACTGATGAATTCTCCTGCGCCTCCTTTCTGTAGTTCGAGTTCCTACCGTTGCTTCGCCTGCAGGCCTGTGTGATGTAGTGTAGAGGAGCGGGGGCCTGTGAAACGCTGTCTGCTGTGAACTAATGTGCTTGTATTCTTCCTGCAACAATGCCTACCTCTCTCTCTATGTCTCTCTCTCTCTTTCCGCAGCCATTTGCCTCTTCTTCTTCTGTGAGTTTGGCACCCAATAGATCTCCTGTCTTCATTCCCCTGCTCAAAGAAAGCAAGCCAGAGAAAACACATAATGAAGTGGAAAGATAAAGAGCGAGAAGAAGAAAGATAAAGATCAAAGTTGACAACAGAAAAAGATAAAACGCAGCTAGATAAAGGAATCGGAACATTTGAAGGGAGTCGTCAAAGTTGGATCTCTCTTCGTCAGTGCATTTTGGTTGTGTGGTAAATGCTCTGGTCTGAAGCCAAGCACGCTGGGTCAATGATGCTCCTAATCTGGATTCAGGCACACATTACTGCGGTCTTGGAGGAATCTGGACCCCACTCATCATTTGAGAGGCTCTTCTCAGCTGATCTCTCCTCCAGGCAAGGAGCATTAATGCGATGTGGAGGCCTCTAATTTCCCTGTTCACAGCTGGCCTACACTTCACCCTTTGGGCCTTATAATGCACCCGGCGCAATGCGACGCAAAGCGCAGTGCAAGTGTGTTGGCTAGTTTCAGTCCGGCGCCGTTTGCATTTTTCCATCCAGCGTCACGTCGTTTAATTAGCAAATGCATTTGCACTCATCTCTGTGCCCATGGGCGTGCTGGTCTAAAAAAAAAAAGAGGTGTGTTCAGTTCTGTCTTTGCGTTTGCCAAATTCTGCCGTGTTAATAGCAAATCCGTCATTGCTCGAGTGCAACTGGTTTTTAAAGGGAATGGAATATTAGACTCTGATTGGTTTATTGTATGTTACGCCCCCCAAAAAAACATTAAGAGAATAGGAACAACCTGTTTCGACCCTGCGCCCGGGGGTATACCAACCGTTTTTCCATCGTTATAATAGCAAAAGTGGATTTTGACACTCCTTGAGTGCACCTGAGCCGTGCACTTTACACTTTAAATAATTGTGGATGCTCTTTCACAATTTCACACTTACCTTTAATAAACTGAGTAAAGGGTTCTGCGTATTTGGAATGCTTAGTTTTGATATCTTATGTTAATTTTTATATCACTTTGTAAGTAAATTTATCTTGATTACGAATATTTGTACTGAAATACAAGACAAAAATTCAGAGTAAGAAAAATTTTTTTTATTGCAAAATATCTAAACATTCCTAGAACAAGATGTATTCACTGTAGAACTAAAAATAAATTACCCCATTTTTTCTTGTTTTAAGCCTAAATCTAATAAGTATAAGAATCTGGCAAAGTTTGTGCTTAAAAGAAGAAATAAAAATGGTTAAGACAAATAAACAGTTTAAGATATGAATCTTAATATCTTATGCAAATTTTCTTCTCAAGTCTTTAAAGGATTAAATCATGCTTTGATTTTTTTTTTAGACAGATGCTAATTAAAAAAAAGATTATAAAATCTAAGATTATTGTAATGTCTGATTTAGATGTCGAATGATGTGTGTGATTTGAATGAACATTTTATGTAATTTGTACCACAGTGTATAGTGCTGAATCAAACTGTTCTGTTTGCATATTTGGGAAGAAATCACAGTATGTTCCTGGAAGAAGTTATGTGTGAAAGCACCCTGATGTTCTTGTGGATATTGAGTCTTCAAAAACTAAACTCAAATGAAAATTGAATGAGCAGATGATGGGTAGAGAATTCTCTACTCAAATCGCTAATTCTGAACTACTTTAAATCATCCTGTACTTAAGGTTGTTTTATGCAGTTGTGTATGTAACAAAATAATACTAGTTACAGTATAGCCTAAGTATTTTTGGGAGAATCTGTAGGCCTACTTTCCTTGAGTTTTTATATTTCTGTCAACTTTCACTTTTACTCCACTACATTTTCCTAATTGAAATGTAGACTCTTAAAAAAAGGCATTTGCTAATGTGTAAACAAGTGCTTGCACAAACGCGGGTTTCATTTTCCAATTAATTCGAGGCTGGATATTTTACATTGTAAATATAGTATAGTGTTAGACCTATCTAGTATATCACAAAAACACAAAGTGCACTCACACTCCTCAAGATTCGGTCTATTAAAATGCATTTAGAATCATAAAAATTAAATGCATCTGTATTTCTTTTATATTTATATAATTATATATATATATATAATTTATTTATATCACACGAAGAGTGCCGTATTTTCTTACATAATAAATGTAATATTGATTTTATACATATAAGTTTAATAAAGCTAGCATTCACTGACTTTCATTTTAAACACAATATTAACTATTTTTGATTAATTTTGCCAACAAAAAATGTTCCAAACAAAGATCACAGCACTGTTTTTCCTCTTGGCAGCAACAGGATGGCGTTTCCTTATTGAATGAATTAACTTTGTGAATGAATCAGTTGAATTAATGATTCAATGACTCACTCATAACACATAGCATTAACACCTTCCTGATTTGATCAGCTATTCAAATGAATCAGTTGGCTGCCAACTGGTGGGTTTGATTTCACATTTCATTTGTTGTGTGTGTGTGTGTGTGTGTGTGTGTGTGTGTGTGTGTTTCAAATAATTTCAAATTTGAATATGCAACATTTTATGTGTAAAACAAAGAATTGTTCATGCATTTGTAACTGCAGGTTTAATACACCCATGTCCCCTCTGAGCTACATTAAATGGTGTAACTCTAAATGTCACTTCAGATGGAGATTCCAGAAATGTTTTCTTATGTTGGAATGAAAGAGACTTAACCTGATGAAGTATTTTATGATTACCCAAAGATACAAAAGGAAGAAAAAGTTCAAACTGAACACATCTTGCTGCTTAAACTGAATACACATTTTTATATTTATTTGTACTTTTACTTTCAATAGGCTACTTAAGTATGTTCAATATATATATGGTAACTTTAACTTCTACCAAGTCATTTTCTGATAACATATTTATTTTACTTACGTGTGGCTTTCAGGTATTTCATCCACCACTGGTTTTATGTGACAGACAGAACTGTTAGATATAGTAAATACTATAATTGACAAGATTTACACCTTGTTCCTGAGAATACATGTATATTTACCTTAACTTTCACATCTTTTTGTAATCTCTTTGAATCGCTCAACTTTCCTGAATGTAGTTTCTGTCGTCTGCATTTTGTGTATAATGCACCATTGTTCTGCACTCCATAAAGATGAAAGTGTCCCAGCGTTAGGCATCTAGGGACTGAATCCTACTGCAAACCATGTGATCACAGCATCTCAGTCACTCGTAAGTTTATTTGTGATGATCCCTGGCAATCAGCAGAGTTGTTCCTCAGACGTTCAGAAGACAAGAGTGACACTCATTTGCTTTGTAAAGGTCCTGTTCGCTTCGTTACAGCTGCACAAATCTGTATAATTCTGTCACACTTGGATTAAGACTAGCTCAAAATCTCCTCTGTCAGGGAAACAGGACGCACATATGCAGATTGTGGTATTTGGGGCTCTTTGTCTGCTGAAACACTGGGTGGTGCGATAAATCCTGCTCGACTGCTGCATGTTCCACTGTGCTTGTTTATGCCAGTAGATCTAATTTCGCCAGTCCAAATGTGGCCATAGGCCCTCTTCCCCCTGATAGTGCCAGGACTCTGACACCATCTGTCTGGTTGTCACACTCCCATTTTCCTGCCTATTTCTCTCTACTGTAGGATGCCGTCAAGGTGTTTAACGTTTGTGTGGTTGAAAAGGAAAGGAAACCATTTTCTTCATTGCTGAGTCCTTTTATGGCACATTATTCTGGGCCAGACACTCAGTCATTCAAAGCGGGAAAAAGGGATCAAATCTAATTCCCTTCAGCTGGATATGCAGGAAAACCAATCAGTTTATGATACTGCTGGGCTATGTAGGCAAGTGAACATTAAAAGGGAGATTTACAGCTCTTTCTGAATCATCGGCATGGCCTGTGAGGGAGTTTACATCATACAGTGGCCACAAAATGTATTTGAATGCTTATGTTACACATGAAAAATGTCTGAATACATTTGCATTAGATAACGTAATATAAAGCATGTGGCTTATGCAAACAAACGATGCAAGACCATTTTTCTAAAAAAAAAAGTAATTTTTATTTTTTTCTAAACTTTCAGTGTGTTGCTCATATAATGATTAGTGAATGCATGTTGTCAGTTTCCCTCATGTTCACACAGGGTTCCTAGCATAGAAGTCACCACTCTAGTTCATCACATTAACTATTAACATGATTCAATAATAACGCTTTACAGCCAGAAAGTTTCCAAACACTTTTATTGCTTTTTAGAAACAAAATGCTTAGACCAGCCTAAAATGTTTTTGTTGTTTCAGCAGGCTGGTCACGCACATTAATGGGCCTATCCAAATACATGACATAAAACACAAAAGAACAAAACAGTATAACAATATTATTTCATAATAATTTGCTCTTTACATTCATTTAAACATGATCATCACCTAATGAGATGGGCACAGTGCTTGGAGCACAGCAAGTCCATTCTTGGTTTCATTTTGGAGACCGCCACTCTGAGACTGTCTTCCATGTTCAGTTCCATCTGTACTTATTTTTTATTTGTGGTATGTTAGTGCAGTCTTTTTTCACAAGTATGTAGTGTAAAACTGCATGAGTACATTCATAGTGACCTTGGATAGCTGTGGGTATTCCCTCTTAACTGAAACCCAAAACTCAGCCAGGGTCTTGGAATTAAATACTGTCTTTAAGGTTTGTTGCTTGACAGTTCATCAGTGCATCCTCCTGGTCGGATGTCAGATGATTTGCCCTCGTTACATATTTCCACTGTTAAAATGTTTCAGGAGGGCTTGAAGGTGGGTAGTGATAGACTTCTTCACTATGTTAACACTCAGTTCATTTTCCTCCATGAATTCATCCAACTCAGAAAACAAACCAATCATTTTATCATTTTGTGACATGCGTTTTGTGTTTTCACCTTGCAGTGACATATTAAGTCCATTCACTTTTTCAAATATACAAAACAAATACGCGATTCTTGTTACCTAGTCAGGATCAGTGAGTGGGTCAGTGAGCTGAGACCCATGCTCCATCATAAATAAGCGCACTGATTGTAAATTTTGTAAATATGGAATCTTATTATCATTTCTGTATTTATAAAGCAATGTCAGTACCTGTTACCAGGAGTGAAGTTTGTGCTTAACATCAAGGACCAGAACGGAAACAAAATTTAAAACTTTATTATGCTATCGTTGACAAATTAAGTGTATTTCTCTTCTTTTCTGTCTAAATCAGATCAAATCAAATCACCTGATTTCTGTATGGAACAACAAGCGCTCATGCTCTGATACCAGTTCCTTAGAGAGTCTGGTAAACTGCCTGATATTAAGCTGTTGCGCTTTTATGTAGTTGACCATTTTTATTGCAGTCTCAAGAACACAATTAAGTTCTGGGTCAAGTGTTTTGCATGAATTTTAAGTGAGTTGCCACTTGTAAGACTCTTGCTTTAAGACCTTTCTTTTCTCCCAGCATCGCTCCAGCACCATCTTTACACACACTGATGCACTCGCCCCAAGACAGTCCCTGTTCTTTTAGTTTGTTGTCAAGTTTTGTGAAAAAGTCCCAAATTCCCTCCAGCAGGGTGCAAAACAGAATGTCTTTTTTAAGTTTTCCATCAAAAGTGTTTCTGATGAATACAAGCAGCTGGGCAGAGTTTGATACATCTGTGGATTCATCTAACTGTAAAGCGTATTTCCCTTGTTCACTCTGTCCACCAGCCGACACTTTATATCCTTGGCCATGTCAGAGATGCATCAGACAATAGTCCCATTAGACAGCAGCAGTGATGCTAGCTCACGGGCCAGTTTTTCCCAATGCATAGCCCAACTTATAGCTATGGCAGCAAGTTTCATAACGGTTTCCCCGATCATGTGTGGCTTTTTTGCCTGTGCCATTAAATATGCCATCTCAAATGATTCCTGTTGTGCTTTGCCGGGGATTGTTTTTGTTTAGTAAGGACTTTCTTTGGGCCTTGCAACTCGCTCCTTTTGCTGGAATTTATTTTTTTACTGGTTTAGCAACAAGAGAGGGGTGCTTGGTTTTCAAGTGTTGTAGCATTTTATACAGGCTTTAGGCTTAAGGCTTTCATGTGCAAGCACCTTAGTGCACACTACACATTGAAGATGTTGTTGACAGTGATGCATGTGAATCCATACTGGATTAATTCCTCTTGATACTTTTCGACACTTAGAGTACGGCTGATCTGACTGCTTATGGATGTCCTCTTTATGCACAGGTCGATGGGCTTTTTGATGGTGGTACTTCTCTAGCCTCCTCTGCTGGTCAATTCCAGGTCAATATTAACCAAAACAATATCCTAAGCTTAAAACCTAAAAAATTACCTACGCACACGTTAAACGTGCTGTAAATTGATCTGCTGCAACTGAAATTTTTGCTAATATGTCATTAATCCGTGGTAATCACCTCAGGGATAACGATCGAGGGGAAAGAAAATCAAAAGTCTGATGGCTTTTTATTTGCATGGTTTTATTTATTTTATATATAGTTATTTTATTTTATACAGTACACCCCTTCATGGAAATGGTGTTCCCCCATGGCAGATTTGGTAATGACCTCTTTCAGTGGTATAATCCAAATGCTTTGAGGAACATGACAAAGAGTTCAAGGTGTTTCCTTGGCCTCCAAATTCCCCAGATGTCAATCTAACTGAGCATCTATGGGATGTGTTGGAGCAACAAATCCTATCCTCGGAGGCTTAAAGGATCTGCTGCTAATGTCTTGGTGCCATATTGAGCCCATGCCTCCATGCATCAGAGCTGTTTTGGCAGAACGAGAGGGACCTACACAGTTTGAGGCAGGTGCTTTTAATGCAGATGAGTGTAAATGTATGTGTACAAATACATTTACAATTATATATTATATAAATACTTAGGCCTATGTACTAGAGTGTGTTTCTGTATTATAATTAGGCTTTGATAGTGCATAAATGTCAACCTTCTAAATCACAATTTCATTCACAGCTTAATGAAAGAAACATTTCTGAGAAGTTAAATGAGCCAGCCAGCATTATCATACATTGTAATTCCTATACCATTGCAGATATACGAATCACAAATGTCAGGCATAATATATTTTTCTCATTTTCCACTATCAAGTTTTTGCTCAAGATTTCAATATTATTACTCACCAGTAATAAGTTCCAATTGAATTGTAATCATAGCTAGTAATCGTTCAAAAAGCAGTCTTACAATGTGAGAGGAATAATTAAGTACTGCTTTACTGTTATTCTGATACAGATTAGATATTCTCTCTTTGTCTTTATGTAAATACAGATACAAAACCGTGTTCTTTTATTAAAGATGAGCTGCCCAAAGGGGAAACATATTAAATATTTCATCTGCCGATATGGGGCTTATTACACAAGACTGTTTTGACATTATTTAATGCTTGGGGCCGATCCATCTTAAAGAACAAAACACACACACATAAGCACACATAAAAAACATTTCCCTTGATGGCATTTTAATCACAGGGAATGTTGGATATGTACAAAACCTTTCGACACTAACATTATTTACACAATATGAAGAAAAAACAATGTTCACCTCGACCACACAAATAAAATTTCCAAGGCTCTGAATAATTCAGAAAAAAAGATATCAATGCTTGCAGCGACACACAGGTCTAACCAGTAGCCAAAAAAGCTTAGTTGTTTTATTTTTTGTTCATTCAAATTCCTGTGAAATCCACTTACATTTCTGTTTTAACAGTGGAGATAATGAAGCTGTGTCAATTGGTCTCATTTTATATAGGGAAAGATAAAAATACAAACAAATTAAAATACAGTCATCATGTACTTCACTCATGTGAGCATTGTGTTGTGTTGGATAGGGAAATTTCATGATGGCTCTGTGGGCTTGGTCAAAATACTGATGCAAAGGTATATGATATTTTTTCTTGATTTAACCATAATTCCTCTAACCTCTTCTAATTTTGAGTTTTTTTAAAAAATAAAAAGTTATTTTGCATCTAAATCCATCTTTATTTAAGAATTTAAAAATAAGTAAGAAATCCATTTGGTAATGCTTTACAATAAGGTTCCATTTGTTAATATTAGTTAACTACATTAGTTAACATAAATTTACAATGAAAAATACTTCCAAAGTGCATAAGTAAGGGGAAATGTACATCCAGCCTGTTGTTATTGCAAAATAACGCTCTGACAGGGAGATATTGTATCTGAAGGGGGTTATCCAGCAATTACAACCGGCTGGATGTACATTATCACGCTTATTACGGCTACTTGCCACATACGTAAATAATTAGACATGAAATATTGATTTGAGTTGAAATGTTTGAATGCAAAGCTTCAGTGAACACAGCAGTTGCAGGTTGGAAGTGGCAAGTTCAAACTAGATATGGCATATGGTGCAGTTATACGACATTTCACCACATAAATAATTATGGCTATAAAAGATTTAAGACAAAAATGTTACCTGTTTGTTAGTTATCTTCTAATCCATTACAGCATACAACACAACCTTAGCAAAATGGCAGCAGCTGCGTTTGTTTGAAACGAGAGAGTGAGTTTGTGACACCAGGATTTACATTTACATTTACATTTAATCATTTAGCAGACGCTTTTATCCAAAGCGACTTACAAATGAGAACAATAGAAGCAGTCAGGTCAACAGCAGAACAACAACAGTATACAAGTGCCATGACAAGTCTCAGTTAGTCTAGTATAGAACGCATAGCCAGGATTTTTTTTTTTTTTTTTTTTTTTTTTTTTAATTAAATGAACAAAGACAAGAAAATGAAAAGTACTGGTGTTAGTAGGTTAAGTGCAGGCGAAAAAGATGAGTCTTCAGACGTTTCTTGAAAATTAGTAAAGACTCAGCTGTACGAATTGGGATTGGGAGGTCATTCCACCAGCTGGGCACAGTCCAGGAAAAGGTCCGTGAGAGTGATTTTGAATTTCTTTGGGATGGCACCACAAGGCGTTGTTCACTTGCAGAGCGCAAACTTCTGGAGGGCACATAGGATTTAACCAGTGAGTTTAGGTAAGTTGGTGCCGTGCCAGTGGTCGTCTTGTAGGCAAGCATCAGTACCTTGAATTTGATGCGAGCGGCTACTGGTAGCCAGTGTAACCTGATGAGGAGAGGAGTAACATGAGCTTTTTTTGGCTCATTGAAGACAACCCTCGCTGCTGCATTCTGGATCATTTGCAGAGGCTTGACAGTACATGTAGGAAGGCCCGCCAGGAGAGCATTACAATAGTCCAGTCTGGAGAGAACAAGAGCTTGGACAAGAAGTTGGGTTGCTTGCTCTGACAGGAAGGGTCTAATCTTCCTAATGTTGTATAAGGCAAACCTGCAGGACCGGGTCGTTGTAGCAATGTGGTCAGTGAAGCTTAATTGATGATCCATCACAACACCTAGGTTTCTGGCTGTCCTCGAAGGAGTTATGGTTGACGAGCCCAGCTGTATAGAGAAGTTGTGATGAATCAATGGGTTAGCTGGAATCACCAGGAGTTCAGTCTTTGTAAGGTTAAGCTGAAGGTGATGGTCATTCATCCAGCTAGAAATGTCACTCAGACAGGCTGAAATGCGAGCAGCTACCGTCGGGTCATCTGGCTGGAATGAGAAGTAGAGTTGGGTGTCATCAGCATAGCAGTGATAAGAAAAGCCATGCTTCTGAATGACAGATCCTAAAGATGTCATGTAGATGGAGAAGAGAAGTGGTCCAAGTACTGAGCCTTGAGGAACCCCAGTAGCAAGGTGGTGTGACTTTGAAACATCACCCCTCCAAGACACACTGAAGGATCTGTCAGAGAGGTAGGACTTAACCCACAGGAGAGCAGTTCCAGAGATGCCCATCTTTCTGAGGGTGGACAAGAGAATCTGGTGATTAACAGTGTCAAAAGCAGCAGACAGGTCCAGCAAGATGAGTACCGAGGATTTTGAAGCTGCTCTTGCTAGTCGCAGGGCTTCAGTAACCGAGAGCAGAGCAGTCTCAGTTGAGTGGCCACTTTTGAAGCCAGATTGGTTGCTGTCCAGGAGGTTGTTCTGTCCAAGGAACATAGAAAGCTGGTTGAACACAGCTCGCTCAAGTGTCTTTGCAATGAATGGAAGAAGGGATACCGGTCTGTAGTTTTCAAGAAGCGCTGGATTTAGAGATGGTTTCTTGAGCAGTGGGCTTACCCGAGCCTGCTTGAATGCTAAGGGAAATGTTCCAGAGTGAAGAGAGGAGTTGATAATGTGAGTAAGTGAAGGTATGACTGAAGAAGAGATCGCTTGAAGGAGGTGAGTGGGGATTGGATCAAGTGAACAAGTAGTAGGATGATTGGACAGGAGAATTTTGGAGACATCCATCTCTGAGAGTGGGGAGAAGGAGGATAAAGTGTGTGCATCCCTCATTGTGACGTTGTCCTCGGTCTGCGGTGTGAAGAATCGGTCACTGATGGATCTTGTCTTATTTGTGAAGAAAGCTGCAAAGTCGTCCGCTGTAAGAGTCGATGGAGGAGGCGGAGGCGGCGGATTAAGAAGAGAAGAGAAAGTCTTGAAGAGTGTCCGAGCATCACTGCAGCTGTTAATTTTGTTGTGGTCGTAGGATGTTTTAGCTGTGAAGACATTTGCAGAGAAGGAAGAGAGGAGAGATTGATACACACTGAGGTCCGTAGAGTTTTTTGATTTCTGCCATTTCCTCTCTGCAGCCCTTAGTTTAGAGCGATGTTCACGGAGAACCTCAGACAGCCAGGGGGCAGATGGGGCAGTGCGTGCTGGTCTAGACAACAGTGGGCAAAAGTTGTCCAAGCAAGATGTTAAAGTGGAGCAAAGAGTGTCCGTAGCACTGTTCGTGTCCAGAGCAGAAAACTGAGAGAGTGGTGGAAGAGAGGATGAAACCACAGCAGATAGGCGAGATGGAGAGAGTGAGCGTAGGTTCCGTCGAAAGGTGACCTGCGTTGGAGTGTGTGCCACTTCAGGAGTAAGTGCTAGGTTAGCAGTAATGAGGAAGTGATCAGAGGTGTGCAGTGGAGCAACTGAAGAGGTGTCCACAGAGCAACAGCGCGTGTAGATGAGGTCCAGTTGGTTGCCTGATTTGTGAGTTGCTGTAGTAGACACTAGCTTGAGATCAAATGAGGTGAGCAGAGTTTTGAAGTCAGCAGCCTGGGGTTTATCTAGGTGGATGTTGAAGTCACCAAGCAGTACCAGAGAAGTACCATCTTCAGGAAAGTTTGATAGCAGCACATCCAACTCCTCCAAGAAGTTTCCCAGTTGACCTGGGGGACGATAAATGACCACAAAGTGGATTTTAACAGGGTGGGTTACAGTAATGGCATGTGATTCAAATGAACCAGTACCTGTAGGTGATGGCTGAAGATCAAATTTCCATTCTTTGGATATAAGGAGACCCGTACCTCCACCCCTCCCAGTGGTGCGAGGAGTGTGGGAACAAGTGAAATTAGTGGAGAGGGCTGCAGGGGTGGCAGTATCTTCAGGTTTGATCCAAGTCTCTGTCAGTGCCATGAGGTTGAGACCGGAATGAGTAGCAATAGAAGAAATGAAGTCTGCTTTGTTAACTGCAGACTGGCAGTTCCAGAGACCAACTGGAATAGAGAGCATAGTAGTAGAGGTCAGAGGGACATGGCGTAAATAATTAAATGACATAATTAAATAGTTTTAATATTTGAATAGTTTATCAAACACAAAGCTTCCACCAAGAAAAAACTGTTCCTGGCAGTATAGCTCCAACTTCAGTTACCCGGATGAGCCTGTGTTATTAGCTTTTACCGCTTGTTATCGAGGGATAACAAACCTCAGAATGTCACGACTGACCAGTCAGAATTAAATAGCCCACATAGTTGTGTAATAACATAAAATATATTATATTCTACGGAGAAAAGAACAATGAGCTTGACTGAATGATGACAGTCTTTTCATTTTTGGGTGAAAAATCCTTTAATGCACATTCCATATCTTTCACTCACACTGGTATCTAGAGACATAAGTGCATTATAAATGGTCTTTCAGTTTGTTTTTCTGTAGCTCTTATTCTATCATTTCCTCGCCTCAGTGTAACCACACATCTCTCACCAGGTTAAACTGTAAAGACTTTGATTCTGTAGTAAACACAGTGAATTTTTTTCAGTCTTAACTGGTAGGCTACATTAATATACCATGTGTGTCTCCTGCGGGAGCTCAGAAGCTCTGCCATCTGAGCTCCAGCATGCTGCAAATGACCGTCTGCATCCCACATATTATCTCAGGGGTCTGCCTGAGAGTCCTTCCCTTTGCTCCTACATAGACTTCTTTTAGATAGGCTTTATCATGTGAAAACGCTTGTTTCTGAGCATGTGTTTGTGTATTAAAGCCTTCTTTTTAAGCTCTGTCATTGGACGTCCTTGAGCAGTTATCTCCCCTAGTTTAACTTTCATTGGCCATCTCTGAATGCTGTATATCCTAGCTGATGAGGCATATTGTAAATATGAAAACAGCCCATTCCCTAGGCCTAGACTATGCATTGTAGTACACAGGGCTGTGTGCCATTCAGTACTGAACTGACAAAGTCCTTTTAATTTTCTTGTTAACAATCTTTTATTAACTGGTGCGGAAGAATGCTTTATTTTGAAGAATGCTTCTCCTGTCTTGAATATCTTTGAATTATAGTTCAGTATATGAACCTTCTTGTCATTCTCATTCAAAATCCAGTTCAACTACCTGTGAGGAGTGGACATTTCAATTTAAATTCAAACTCACGATTCCTACCATGGTTCAAGCTTATTGTAGTTGCTAGTTTTTTATTTTATTTTGTGCAGTATTTAATTTTCAGCGTGTCTTTTCAGATTAGTTTTTATTCTACCACTGTTAGACTTACAGTGTTACATTTACTCAGAATAGTAGTGTTATTGCTATCTATTGGTATTTTCTAATTTAAGCTAATATTAATTTGACGTTGTTTTTATTTATTTATTTGACTTTTTTTTTTTTTTGAGTGATTAAAAAAGTTAAAATGTATTTTAGTTTGTGTGTTTTTTTTTATTATTATGTTACTTTTAATTTTAATGTTGACTAATGAAACTATTTTATTAAGACCTGAACCTGAAACTATAAAGCCTCTTTTAGAATGCAGAAATATGTTGCACATTGCAATTTAATCTTGCCAGGAACTGTTCTCATGGGCTATTTGATTGACATGCAAATTGATGGGTATGTATCTTTCAAATATTTGTCTTTTCTTTGTTCTATTTCTTTTTCTTTCTTTCTTTCTTTCTTTCTTTCTTTCTTTCTTTCTTTCTTTCTTTCTTTCTTTCTTTCTTTCTTTCTTTCTCTCTCTCTCTCTCTCTCTCTTTTTTTTTTTTTTTGTATGTCAGTTGTTATTTCTCAGTGAACTGACAACAACCTGACTGGAAAAGGTGTGTAGCAGTCAGCCAGTCGGATTGTGTGCAGTTTGCATTAGACAGGTCTCTGGGTGTGCTGTCTAAGACAGAGACTGTGAATGTCCTTCACATGACCTCTACGTATGAATGCTCTTATACTTGCTCACATTGTATGTTGGACAGATTGCATGTTTTCTATACAGGACTGAACGTTTAATACCAAAATGATCCTCATCAGAAGTGCATTATCTGTAAATCCATATATTGATTATATTGATGTCTCCTGGTTTGCACAGGCATAAAGGAGGAAGAGAGTGAGGTGGATGAACAGGGTAGAGCGCATCCCGAAAATTCGGTCTCCAATTTAAACCCCGAGGGGCATGTGCAGTGACCTCTCTGTCTGTCTCCTGGAATAATGTAGGATTTGCCAACATTTACCTACCCACAATCCATTATTTAGTGCTGGAGAAAGTGTGAAGGGATGGAATAGGGCTTCTCCCGTTCCCTCAGCTCATGTTATAAGAAAGTCCTGAATTGGTGTTGCATTTATTCTAAGGTTATATTTGACTGGATATGCATTGTTCAGCTGTCTGTCTTCAGTGTGCAGAGGAGAGGGAAGGAGACAGGCGGACATCTTAGTTCAAGGATGGCTATAAGTGGGATTTTTTTTTCAGAGAAAAAGTCCTTTAAAGTGCATACTGCAGGTAAAAAAAAAATGAAAATTTAGAAGAAAAAGTAACGGTTTCCTTGACAGTTCTCTAACATTGCGTCATAATGTGTCACGAGAGGGAGTCGTGTGCTCATAGACAACCAATACTAGCTTTGCTATTGCCTGATTACATATCGTTAGCTAATAATGGTCTCTCACCAAGACACCTGCCTGGTTCTCCTCACACAAATCAATTTGACTCCTTTGACCGTTGTTCTGTCGAATCCTGGCCTGTCCCTGCTCTCTTGGCCGCATAGCAGGCTCATGATTGTATCTGTGGTCCGTCATAACTGTAAATAAACACTGAACATTTCCTCATTGTCCGGACTGTCGTTCGATCCATTGCTTTCCTTTGGACCGCACTCCTGTCACTTCCTTTGTTTTCAGATGTGGAAGTAAAATTCTCTCACAAAAATGACTCCAGAAGCCTTAATAGCATATTTTAAAGTATAGTTTAAAGAAAGTCTAGTTCCTACATTATTCTTCTATACATTGATTCCACTGGGGTCTCTAACCTGGAATATACACTTTAGGTTCCATAAAAGGGATGTTAGTCCTCATTTTTGTTTATGCAGCTTTTTCCAGGATGAAATTAGATATTTTACAACAACATTTGTTAAGCATGTTGTACTTGGCTGTTTCCCCGCTTAGCCAGAAGAGAAAAATTCAAGTGTGAGTGGAAATCCGACTGTACCATATCCACTCTGAGCAGCATATTGTTATATGATATTTTATAAACACAACGAGCCCGGGTTCCTCACAGCTTACTTTGGCTGAGAGAGCTCTGCAAATTGCCATATTAAACTGTAGTGTAGGGTTTTATTTGTATCATTCTCTATTTCTGAATCTTGTATATGGCAGGGATGCTCAGCTTTCAGCTTTAATGGCTGTTGGAGCAGCGTCATTTCAGCAGAGCATCAATATGTAGGTTTTTTTATGCTTATGTGGCACATTTCCTATTTATTGGTTATAGCTTTATAATATATGGTTGATGATTATAGGTTTTGAAAGGTTCACTGTCAGCTTCATATGCAAGTGTAGCATATGTCAGATGAGAGGGATTTTATACAAGCAAAAATGTTTTCACCGTGAAAATAAGTTGTCCTCCATGACCATATTACCACTCTTAGTATTATATTTTGTAAATGAGAATACTGTATTTGATTTAAATTCTAATCATAAAGCATTATATAACTATTATTGCCATTTTTTATATATTAATTGAGAGGAGTAAATTCTTTCATAATTTACCCTCATATTTTTCAAACCTGTACAACTTACTTTATTAAACAAAATATATCTATATTTTGTAGGTTTGGAGCAACATAAGGGTGAATAAGTTATGAAAGAACTAGAATTTCAAGTGGACTATCCCTTTCGTTATAATTTTTCATTTTCATTATTGTTAAAAAACATTTTCATTAGAAATTACAGATTTCCACTGTGAACATCACTACTTTGCATAGGGAAGTAAGCAAATTCTGACACAAGGGGTGTTAGAAAGCCGTTAGTAATGCTGACACAGTAAGCCTCGTTCTCTATCATGTAAACAACATAAATCAGGTTTGTGTGGAATGAATATATTTAGAGAATGTGGCAAATGGAGCAAAGGTTTGTTATTAAGGCAAGTGACATTACAGTGAGCAATTCTTTGATTCTCTCAGTGAGAGCGTGGAGTCTGCCTCCTTTTTCTTCCTTAGAGTTTGGTTGTAACCTTTCCAAGAGTCCTAAGTGAGTTATTGAGACGATAGGTGCCTCTGCTCTTGCTGAATAGTAAGGGCACCAAGCCTGGGCCTTTATAACTCTGACCTTTAACAAGCAGCAAAGTGGATGAAGGGGGGTGTGGGGGGATGGGGGTCTTGCATGAGGAGGTCAGTGGCTCAGGCTACGTGATGTGTTATGTGTCAAACAAATCGCGTTGTCCCAAATGGCAACAAATGGAAAAACACTTCAGCTGTAACTTGGACACATGTACTCTTTCATAGGAAGATTGCTTGAGGTTTTCAATTCAGTGCTGAGCACATTACTTAAAAGTTCACCTGTGCTGTTATTGCTTCGTTGTTTGTGTATATGTAAGTCATATCTCATAAATAATACATTTATGTGTTACGAATAGAGAGTCAGAGATGTTCGGATCCAAATACAGTGCTTTATTTAAGAATGGTCCAACAGGCAGAATTCAGGAACGTTGTCATTGACAAAATAATAAAATAAAACCTTTATCAACAAACATTTTAATTTTGTAACTTTGGAGATAAACACTACTTTGAAATTGTAATTTATTTTGCTGTGACTCTTCAAGCCCCAGCTGAACATCAAATCGAAAGTGCCATAAAGGACTCTTAAATCCATCCTGGAGTTCTCTTTTTTTTTTCTCCATTATGATTGGATTCATAATCGAAAGCTGCTCTGTTTGTTTGATGGGGTTGAATCCAATGGGAAAGCAATACTGAGATTAATATTTGATGGAGCAAAGCATTACCAACCTTTCCAGCTTCCCTCAGGTAGGAGACTCCTCACTGACCTTTCGCTACACACCTGTCACCATGCTGCTGTTAGCCCAGCTGCTCCTCTGAATCTTAAAGATGAACTGAGATCAATATGGAGCACTAACTGTAACCACCTGAGAACAGAAATGTTGACTTGCCATCAATACAGAGCCAGCTTCCATCAGACAGAATCCATCGCTGTCATGATTTCTCATGTTGCGTAAGCCAGAATATGCCTGGTTTGAGCAAAATCTTTTTGGTTAAGCATGACAAATTTTTATAATACACACACACACATACACACACACACACATGTTTGTTTTTGTGAGAAGGGGGGACATCCCATAGGCGTAATGGTTTTTATACTGTACAAACTGTATTCAATGACCCTACACCATTCCTACACATAACCCTAACCCTCACAATAAAATTTTGTGCGTTTTTACTTTCTCAAAAAAAAAAAAAAAACTATTTCTGTATGGTGTATAAGCGTGTTGAAAAATGGGGACATGGGTTATGGCCTCATAAGTCACCCTCTCCTTGTAATACCTGTGCCATACCCATGTCATCATACAAAGTTGTGTCCTGATATGTCACCCCCCCCCCACACACATACTGCACATGTGGTGGCAAAATATTTTTTTGGATTTTGGATACTTTGCACTGCATATTATAGTATATAATAGCTTGTATATGTAAGAAAATAAGAAAAATAACCATTACATTCCACAGTAACAGAAAGCACAGTAATTTACTCCTCACTCAGTGTCAGTTTTATGATTAGGCCTACTTTTCAGCTCATGTCTGAAGTGAATGTGAATGCTAACAGATAGTTCTTTTGTAGACCTCTTTCCAGTGGGATTTTAGTCTCTGGTGAGGGCTCCTCTAGATAATTTATAAGCCAATTAAAATTATTGTGTATTGACCATTCTACATCTTCCCTTTGATTTAGCCTTACACTGTTAGTGAGCTGAACTTGTCAAAAGTAAGCACCAGTATTCAGAGTCTTGGGCATAATGGGTAGCACACGTTTGAGAAGTGAAAAACACCCAGTGTTCAGCACGACTTATGTCAGGCACTTTTTAAAGTAATTGAAATTTGGCATGGTAGCACTATTATTTTCTACCTCTATTGTGCTTGAATTGTTTAGAAGTTCTTTATAAGAAGTCCCAATCTCACCCTAAATTTACTTACAGTGAATAAAAAAACTTTTTTTCTTGGAAAATTTATCTTGGAATTGGTTTTTGTGACTTCAGGGAATGAATTGAACATGAGTTCACAACTTAACTGTGTCACTGATCAGGAATGCGATAACGGCCAAGCATATCAGACGGTTTACCTCAAACCTAAACCAAATCTATTATTGGCATCGCATGTGCTACTTAGGTACACTACAAGGACAACATAATAATTGGCTTTGCCCTTTTCACTGCCTGTCTGACACCTGCATTATCTCTCTTTGTGGGAAAATTTAAATTAGGGTGCAAGTTTGTTAGTCTTGTTGTTATGGTGTTGCCAAGAGGTGAAATACTCTACGATCAGTGTTGCAATACATGCTTTCTGTTTCTTGTTGTCTCTTTCACTAATTGATGGCATATTTGGGCTTTATAAATAAATAAATATATATATATATATATATATATATATATGGTTTTTGTGTCAGGGTTTTATCTGCTTCAGTCTGCATTTTTCTTCAGACACACTTATGATTCATTGAAATTCAATGGTATTTGACCCAGGGCTAATGTTGCGAGGACTCCCCGTTTACTCCTGTACACCTGTGTTTGCTTGCATTTCATTAGAGGAGGCAAAGAGCTTTCTTGCAAACAGCACTCATGGATATTTAGGCATGTTTAGCTCACAGTTCAAACAACCACTGTATTTGCTCTGAACCACCGGTAGCACCAAAACATCTTGCAGGGTCTGCACTGAGCATTTTAGACATGATTTGCACTGCACTTTTGTCTTCACATATTCACTTAGCGTCTAGTAAGGCTGATGAAGTGAAAAGCACGTACTGTTCAATAACGAGGAGGTTATAGAGAGCTCCACACAACCTTTAATCGCTTCTGCTGCAGCTCATGAAGCTAATGAGAATGCCGCTTTATTCCCTCTGATGCCTAATTGCCGGGAATGGACAGTAAATCATAGATTATTCCCATCAAAGCACCTTTTGAATCCTTTGCTCTGAGAGAACAGATGTTCACCACCCGTAGAAAATACTCTGATGTTTTATAAATTGAAACCCAATTGTGCAGACAGAGTGCTGTGTTTTATTAGAAATGTTTGCCTCTCTGTGCACTGGTTGCTTTCAGACATTTCATAGACTTAAATTTAGGGTTAATTTAGTATATATATATATATATATATATATATATATATATATATATATATATATATATATATATATATATATATATACATACATATATAGGTATATTTTACTGCACCAGGCATTTATACTATGTAAACATTTTAATAGCATACAATGCATGCAGAATATACTGTGTTGCGGATGCATCAGCATACATAATAACAGACTGTAGTATGTGAACGGTGCAAAAAAGTAGTTGGAGAGATGAGTGGAGCTGTAGCGGAGTAATTATAGAATCATTTGAGTGGGAAATACTGTGTTTTGCTAGCAGAAATATAAAGTTTAAAGGGATAGCTCAACCACAAATTAAAATTCAGTCATCATTTACTCAACGTCATGTCATTCCATTTCCCCCTCAGCAGTACACAAAATAAGAGATTTTATAGTCAAACAGTTTTGGTTACCACTGACTAACCATTAAATGGACAGCACGGTGTCAGTGAATGATGACAAAATTTCAAGTATTTGTTGAACTGTCCATTTAATGTTGTGACTTTTGTGGAACTTTATTTATTTTTTTGCAAATTTTGTGCGAATCATACATTAATTGATACTACTTATAGACCTGCATAAAAGGGGATCTGATGTTGCTTAAATTGACACTCCACCCAAATTGAAAATTCCGTTATCATTTGCTTGTCCTTATTCAACTGACTTTCTTTCTTCTGTAGAAGACAAAATAAGATGTTTTGAAGAATGTTGGTAACTTTCATTGTATTTTTCATCCATACTGGACCTGAAACTGTTTGGTTAAAAATATTTTATGCCATGAGGGAGTAAATGATGACAGAATTTAGGGTGGACTACCAAATGGATCTAGCAAATTAAAATGCTCAGTTGACAACTTACTTTCTATGTTTTAAAATTTAACAAGAAAGATAAAAGAGATCAGATAAAATTTGTGCAGCGCAAGAGAAGTCAGACGAGAGTCAGAGAGAGGGTTATTTGTTCTAAGGTGCATAATCAAGCCTGTGCTATTCCAGAACTCTTCATCTCCACCTGAGCTCATAGCTCCTCTTCCACAGCCAGCAGCTTCATTTTTTGTTTCGTTATCAGCCGGGGCAGGCCTTATTCTCATCACATAGGAGGAACGAATCTGATTTGAGAAGCACAGTTTTTTTTCTCTGCCTCATTAAAGAGAGGGTGAAGCTACTTCACACTTCCCTCTGCTGTTCACCCCTTCTGTCGCCAAAAACCCTTTCATCTGAAAAAAATACTTGGATGGAAAGAGAAGGATAAGATACGGCAACGATCGTGCCAGGCGGGATAGATCCATCTGCCAAAAGGGGTCCAGCATCAAAGAGACCCATGAGGAGAACACTAACTCCTGCCAACAAAAGATGTCTATCTATCTATCTATCTATCTATCTATCTATCTATCTATCTATCTATCTATCTATCTATCTATCTATCTATCTATCTATCTATCTATCTATCTATCTATCTATCTATCTATCTATCTATCTATCTATCTATCTATCAACAAAAGATGGAGATCTATCTATCTATCTATCTATCTATCTATCTGTCTATCTATCTATCTATCTATCTATCTTGTTTATTTATTAATTCAGCAATTTTGTTTAATTATAATATATTTTATTCTATTTAAAACAAATAACTTTGTGAATGGGACTTCTTTCTTTCTTTCTTTCTTTCTTTCTTTCTTTCTTTCCTTCTTTCTTTCTTTCTTTCTTTCCTTCTTTCTTTTTTCCTTTTATCCATGTTATGTATGCTTTAACATTATAATATATTTAATTGATTAAGCATTTACAATTACAGTTTTTCTTAGTCGCTTTGGTACATTTCTCGAATCAAACTCACAATTTGCAAAACAGTAAGTGCATTTCTCAAAACAACTCGTACAAATAGCAAAACACCATGGATAACCTGCAAAAGCCACTCTCTTACTCAAAATCCTTAGTTCATCTCTCAAAAGTAAATATCTGTGTCAATGAACATGTCAGTGCCATCAGAATGACAAGTCGTTGTGTCATTGTGTACGGATAAATTGTTTAGTCATGTTGTCAATATAACAGTTTACTCTGGAGGGATATTCTGATGTAAACTATGGCAACATTTTGGATGACAGTTACTGTATTGAACAGTATGCCATATGCTTATGTATGCCATATAATCATTTCAAAAGTACACATTTACACATTACTGTATGTGGGGTATTGACTGAAAGAGACTGGATTGAATTCCCAGTTACACTTTTACTAGTGGTCTGGCCAAAAAAAAAAAATTTTTTTTTTTTTTTTACAATTTACAGTGTCATTGTGATATAAAAAAGGAAAAAGAAATATGGGCACAAAGATGAAAATAAATCCATTGTCAGAATGTGTAACTCTTGTGTTGTCCTCTGTCTATACAGTATAAGCTTTCCAACTGAAGATTCATGAGATGAACCTTTGAGCTATTTCAGAGAAATGGTTTATCATTGGTTTATCATCTATATTCTGTTCATCAGTAAATATTCACTTGCACAATTCATGCCAAATTGACAAAAAGTCTAATAATAATGTGAAAAAAATGACTTATATGATGAACTAAAGACCCGATGTTTTGGGGGGTAAGACTATTGCACAGAAAACTATTTAATACATTTTGAGCAACATGACATTAGCAACTGATAATGTAGGAAACAACAGAGAATTGTACATAATCATTTGCATGGATGTACCAAAGCATTTGCAACTTATTCAAAGAAATGAGAAACTGCTTTTTTGATGTGCACAAGTGACACAATGATGTGAGAATTGAACAGGTAGTTTTGAGAATTTCAATTCTGATCTGAGAAATGTACCAAAGTGACTGAGAAAAACTGTATTTACTTTGTGACTGAGACTTCCATTATCAAGATAAATAACTTTTTTTTTATTTTTTTGTGTGTTTCAGGTTCAGTTTCAGGTGCCAGTTTCTTTATATTTATGATATGTGAACTTCATAGGGCTTCAGGAAATCATAATAAAAGTCTTGTATTTCCCCAGGAACCATGAAATCCTGATTCATCAAAACTAAATGAGCTGATCCCAGACGTCTCATAGATCTAAGGCAGAACTGACGGAAGCGCAAAGTTGAGGTGTGTGTGATGCAGACAGAGCGAGAGAGAGGGAGGAATAATGCCAATCAGTTCGCAAAAACCTGTAGCCTCCTGCCGCATCCTTCTTGCAGCTGTCAATTTCACTTACCACCAAGAAAGAGACGGAGGATGAAGGTGTAGTTATGGGCGAATGCCAGCAAGCTGTTTGTCCTGTCCAATAATTGGCCAGTAACCTCTGGGACCATAATGATCAAAGAGATACTTTTGTGTCAGTCACAAAGTTAAGGTTGTTTTCTGTTATGAGTCATTGAAGCCCTTCTCTGATTCATTCACTCCAACTGTAGACTGGTGATGGACAGTAATTGAATGCTCTCTGTTCAGTTTTGCCACAAATGACTCTGTATTCACAACCCACATGTCACAATTAAAGCTTCTCAAGATCACTTCACATCCATTTGGTTGAAACTCTTCAGCTCCGAAACGTTCACTCTTGAATCACTAAATAATGACACCTTAAAACAGATGATAATTTAATGCCATTTTGAATAATTTGTACAGTTCTTCCCATCACACACTGCTTTTAAAGTGTTGTTGGAGTCTGCAGGTATCCAATTATTCAACGTTCAAAATTGCGAGCTTAAAAAAGCGAAATGATATGGTCTTTATGTTAAGGTTATTGTCGAGAGCAATTGTTTTAATGGCTTCTACAACCTTTCTTATAATGGCTGACTACATTTTCTGGTTGAAGTCACATAACTGCACAACAAAATGAGTCTTTGTCTGCACTGCAAATCACTATTGTTAAAATATCCCATTAAGCATCTAAAGGTGACTTTTCTTTTCACAGAAATGACACGCAGAAGAGCACAGAGAGGCCAGAGAGAGAGAGAGTACAAGGGGTATTGATTGACTGCATTCGCCTCCATCTCACTGTTGTCCACTTCCTTTTTGTTCGGACCTAGTGATCATCCTTTCCCTCTCTCTCTTTCTCTGTGGACATGTTTTGCTCATTTAACTTCATTACAGTGGCTGACAGCCAGAAAGTCAACAAAACAGTGCACAGCCTGGTATGATCACCTGCAGACCCCATCCCTCCCCCAACAGGCCCATCTCGGCCCCTCCTGGGTTATTCAGGCCCGTTTCCCTGCAGTCCATTGCTCAATTGCATTGATAACAATCTGACAGGTCGCAGCAGAAGCCAGGATACATTGTCCCTCCTTCTCGCCGGACAAACCCGTTCAGCAAGGTCACCGATCCCCAACTGACAGCCCAACTGCCAGCTACAAACTGCCTCCAAATGAAAGAATTTCTCTGAAGTGTCGAGCATGCCTGTCTGCCAGCCTCTTTCTGAAAGGAGGAGAGGAAGCAGGCCACCACAGAGAAAAAGTCCAGGCACTCTTCCAGCAGAATTCAAAATCAACAAAGCAACATTTCCACCCCCATAAAGAACCTCCGTGAGTCAACATTTGCACAAAGCTGAACGTCCGATCCATACTTCCCCACGGGACTGGGGTGAATGTCAACGTTATGGTTATGAGTTATTTATAAGATCACACAATACCTTGTTCATTATACATGAAGTCGTCAATCTGGAATGAGGAATTGAGGAACTTCAGTTCCATATTAAGGCCCTGACATAAACCATACGTTGAATGTTTTACCCCTCAGCAGGTTTACAAATAGATGGACTAGGGCATGCTGGGATTGAGGACTGCATTTTTTCGAAGGTAATTTAAGCCGTTTTTGTTTAGCTGTATTAAAAATGCATGAAAAGCTCAAGGAGCGGCTTTAAGGCTTGTTTCGTTGCTGAGAAGTTGCAGTTTTTAAATTTAGAGATGCTGTTACTGCTGGTCTCACTTTTAGACAAACTCATAGCTGTCTGTCCTGACGTCAAATATTTATTCTATATTTGCTTTTAGGGGTCACAAGGGAAGCAAAATGTCCTGTTTAAGAACATTATTTTGGAACAGTCTAACTCAGCTAACCCTATGCAGAGCACCTAATTGTATGTATCTGGCAGTTAACTAGTATTAAAGCAGTTGGTTTTGCTTCAGAATTTAACTAGTTCATGCCTCAAGCTGACTGTTCCTTGGAGCGACCGGAGTTATATCATGAAATATTTGGTTAGTACAGTAAATACATTTGGCTCGTTGTTGTTTAATAGCGATACTAAATCTGATAAATCAGTCTAGTGAAATGTTCATCGAAACAGCTTTTTCTCCCTCATTTGTAGCAAGTCGCATTCATTCTTGTAAAGCATTCATCCTAAATGACCCTCTCACAGCATTTGAAATTCTTGTTCATTGTAGTGACTCAGTTCATTCAAAATGACTCTCTCTCTCTCTCTCATTCAGCATTAGAAAGACTGGTTCTTTCTAGTTATTCAGGTGTATCCTAAATTATTATTTCTCACTCATACTGTATGTAGCACTGGAAAGTCTTTGTCTTACTGATTCTAGTGAATCGGTTTATCCCACTCTCTCTTTCTCTCACTATAGCTTTCACTCTCACACTTTCTCATACATAGCGTTGAAATAATGTAATAATTCTAGTGAACCAGTTCATCCTAAATAACTCTCTCTTGTTCTCGCTCTCACTCACTTTCTTTCTTTCATCACTGCTTTGGTTATTTAAATTAGGGTGTATTATAATTGGCATTTTGTATAAATTCATCAGTTTGATGTAATAAACCTTAAATGTGTAATAAACTACTGCATCAAAGCATTTATATCTCAAAACCTTGATGTTGGCACATTATGCATCAACTAATATTATTATTCATGATTAGGATTACTTGAATTTGAATCTGAAACAATACCGTTATGTGACAGACTCAGACTTTCTGGTAATTGAGGGGGTGTTTGGTATATCATAACAGGACAGTGACACACCGTTGCATGCAGCCTCTCTCTCTCTCTCTCTCTCTCTCTCTTTCATTAATAACTCTTTATCAGCATGAAGAGAGAACAGATCAGGCCTCTTCACGGAATGCTGGGGCTGCCTGGCAACATGGTTATACTCCGTCATAAATAACAACCTACTGTGTCTGTTTCATAAGCCATTTCAGCCTTGTGGCACTATTTTTGTTTGCCTCCCAGGATGACTGGCTTTCGGATAAACACAGTAAATTTGGGAGAATGTGAGATGCAGGGGCTATTCTGAGCTGCAGACTTCTTCGTGTTGATGTTACAACATTCAGGCTTTACACCAGAAAGTCTCTACAGGGGGTCAATGGAAGGCTCACACAGGATTTATAATAGTGAATGTGCCATAAGGGAGCAGATCAAGTCAATCTGAGCAGGAGTGGTGTTTGTGTAATTATTATATTTATATATATTTCTGTATTTTTATGTATACATGCACACATTGGGTCGAATATGAGGTAAAATGCTACTTTTTGTCATTAAAGATTTCATGTAATTATAAAGTTAAACAGAAAATAATATATTGACCTAAGGAAATTAAATTTTAGACTCCGCTCTCAAATTTTGTGGCTTGAGTTGCTTTGCACACATTAAACCAATTAAATAAATGGGTCAGAGACTATTTTTCCTCTAGAAATATGATGCGTGTCACTGATAATTTAGTGACCTGCTTTTCTGACATTTTCTTCCAGCCGATGTCGGGACTTTTTTATTTGAGGAGATCATCTCTAAAATATGATATTTAGACTACAAGACAAGTATGTCTTCTAAGATGTTACAAACTAAATTCCAGTTACAGTGTCTAAACAGAGCATGATAACATTTAAAATTCTTTATTATTTGTGGTTGTCCATACACTTTAAATATTAGTATATTTTAACATAGTAACCAGCACATGGTTAAATTCAAGTGAGGTAAACAGACTCGGCTTTTCAGGACAGTACACAGTTTTTTTTTTTGTTTTTTTTTTGTGTTTTTTTTTTTTTTATGAATGTGTGGGTATTATTTGGGCTTTTCACCTTTGATGTACAGGACAGTAGGAGATGATACAGGAAACATAGGAAGTGAGATGTGTCTGGCCACTGTCCACAAGGCTATGGATCTGACAAGTTCACTACTGCTTTAAGGTCAGATTAATCAAGTCTGTAAAATCACATTTGAAATAGAACAAAATGAGACCCCAGCTCTGTTAAACATGCATTGGCACAGAGCTTAGATTTTTCTTCATTCATTAACAGAGGGTCAAACTGAAATATGGCATTTTGAGAAGTGAACCTGAGACATTTTAGAAGTTAAATACATATCTTTTAGCAACTGTGCATTATACATGCAATATATAACCAAAATATAGATGGAGTGAAGAGATTAATGCAAAATTTTAACATGCCTTTAACTGGACACACCACTTCTAAAGTTAAACAGTGTTAATGTGAGCACTCACCATGTTTAAAATGCCATTATAAAGAGCCTGACTGAACAGATATAGTCTGAAATTCAGGAATGACTACATCAGGATATCAGTTTTACATATTTTCACTTGCTCCACAATTAACCCAGGGTGAAGGAAAATCCTTGTTTTTTTGGTGAGCCACTTTGATATCAGCCTAGAATAGCAATATGCCGCACAAACTAGATATGATCAGGGTCTAAAACAGTATGAGGATGTTTTTGTGGAAACTTGAGGAAACAGATTTGGAACATCTTGAGGGTGAGTTTTTGTGTGTGTGTGTAAACTATCACTATCTATCAAATTGTTAGCTTAGCTAGCTTGTGCCATGCAAAACTGACTTAAGAAAATATCTTGAATAGCACCTTGTACACTAATACCATGAGATTACACATCTTTCCGTATTGAGACTTTCCATCTTACTTTATGATTTTGAGTCTGTGTGCGTGTTTGAACACCAGATTGATTTGTGTCTGTGGCTATGAGTAAACAGCTTAGGAAAGAGGAGTGTTTAGCATCTTATTGACTGTTCCCATGACAGTAGGTGCATTCCAATAAATGTCATCTAATATCCAATGGAGATGTGTTTCCCCAACAGAGCTCGATCCACCACCACCCAGACAGACTAACCCCAGTGCAGCTCTGTCTCTTGACTAAACATTTATGACATTTACAGTGCATTATACCATTCGGAAGCACTGAATGGTAGAGAGAGGGAGATGAATGAAGTCGCATTTTACAAGACTGGAGTGTGGCGCCACTGTGCTGCTGGTGGACAGGGATGGAAAAAAACAGCCCATACACTATAGCTTGCCAGTCCATCACAACTCGTGGCAAATAATACTTCACCATTATATTTGCCTAAAAAAAAAAATACTGCATTGTCAAACTTAGAGAAAGTGGAGGCCTTGAGGAGGGTGTCAGGGGGTCTGTGGAAAAATTGTACTTTTCCATTTAAAAAAAAAAATCTAATAAAAGAACATTGATACCTTAAAGGCCAAATACACATGTAGGTTTGTGGGCGAAAAGAAAAAATTATAACTTAATTGGGTTGAAAATTGTTATCCTATGTTTCAAAATTGGGTAAAATTTTGGGAAAAAAAAAAATAATGTATTTATATATTTGTTAATATGTATTTTCCAAATCAAACTTTCTTTTTTTCCCAAGATTTTAATATATATTTATAGCTTTAATAGATAACTATTTTATAATTTTGGATTTTTTTTTTTTATGTTTGTCTTTATAATATTACACTTATTATTTTCCTCACACAGTACAGTATAAATTGGTTCTATGAGAATATATTGTCATCTATATATTGTCTATCATCTATATATTGTTATCTTACAGGGCAGATAGCAGCAGTTTGACGGGGCGACTTGTGGGTGGGAGGAAAATAGTATAGCTTTTACAAAGCTAGAAATGCTAAAACAATAAGAAATAAAAAATAAAAATTAGGTGCATTCCCCCCAAAAACCAACAACATATTTTCCAGTTTAAGGTACCTTCTGATGCACAAATACTTGAACTACATAAAACTGAATAAAAACTCATGTTAAACCAGCAGTATTCCCATAAATGTAGTTCAAACTAGTGAAACATATTTGTTTCTTTGCATTCCAGTATGCATAAATTATATGGTTGTTCTTATAGGATTGTTGTTTTGCTGATTGCTAAATGTTTGTTGTTGTTTTGTCCTTATTGTTGGTTATTTGTTGTGTTGTAATGTTGAGAGCTCATCTTTTTTTACATTTGTTTGTTGAACCTGTTCTTGATTTGTGTGTCAAGTGTTGAGACCTTCAAAAATCATCTCCCAGATATCTTTGCTTTGTAAGGTAATTGCACCTTCAAAAATAAAGATAGAATAGTTTACTTGGCATATTAAGTGTCATAAAAACTATAGACTTATTAGACATTTACAGTATATGGTTACTAAAATAATAGCACAGTTATTGGGTTACTAATTGGAAATTTGCTAAATGAAAAATCTGGTTGCCTTGATGAATTTTTTTGGCTGAATGAGGCATTTTTTTTTTTACATAACCAAATTAATTCAGATTGAATTAAAGCAATGTTTCTTAGGATCAATAGAGAGAGAACCTAAAAGTATGAATGTATCAGGTTCAACAATTCATTTTTACAGTTTAGATTAGTGGAGCCCGACGATAATGCAACTTCTGAGAAATAATAATAGAAATTATAATTAAGGCCAGAATTTATTGATCTTGGAGATGCTGAGATGGATCAAGGTGGCAGATAACATTTCTGTGTCTGTACATCATTACTGTTGTGTTGTAAATCATTAGCACAGTTCTTTCTGTTTTGAGTTGATGCTGTGGGGGATAATTGCCTCTCATTCAATATAAAGAGTTAAGAAGCCTCACTACCTCTTTTCAAATTATATTGATACTTCAGTGCTCAATACACTAAGATCGAGAGTAGCAATTATCACATGCGTACCTTATTGCATCTGCATTATTCAAGAGTTTGGAATAAATCCTTGCCACTTCCAGGTTTGGTTAAACAATGTGGATTTGTCTGTCACAACACAAACAAACATGATGGAGTGCTTTCTCAAAGTCAAGGGAGAGGACACGGTAGCGGAGGAGGGTGGTGATAGATGGCCGTTCCGTCAGCTCTTGGATTAATATGAGGAAAATGGCACTCTTTCTCACAAGTACAATAAATAAATAAAAACAAGGACTCGTGAGCACCCACAGCACTGGCAAATAGACAAGTGTTTGTATCAAACTCATGACACTTTAGTACTCCTGTCCAAATTGCTGCCAAATGCATTGTTTTGCATTAAGGTAAATGTTTTTGAACAAACATGTTTACCAGTTATATTTCATTGACACAATTAGGGCGAGAGAGAGACAATTTGGCATCGGAGACAGAGAGGCTGTCAGGACTCATGTTAAATGATCACTCCATTACTTTCTTCTTTTTAGATTAATGCACGCCAGGATGAAGGACTCGGGGGAAGTTTTTGGCCGTCTAGCAGAATCTGTTCCTCGAGGCCTATCTGTGGTCATTGCAAATCAATTAAAAACACTCGCCTCCTGAATGCACACGGCTACTATTCTAAATATTGATTCTCTTATGAAACTTAGAGGTGCAACTGTCTACAGTGAGTTAGGAGACATTTGTAAATTTGGATGTTTGACATTTGGGAATTGGACAGACACTGGGTATAAGCTGCTCCATGCAGATAATCACCTCAAAGGCGAAGGTGTTGTGTTGTGTTTTGCACTAGAACATTGCCTTCACTAGCATAACACAGAAGACAAAGGGCCTCATTTACTAATGATGTTGTATAATTTGTGTACAGTATGTGCCCCAAAAATGTTCTCATGCTAAATTTCAGCCAGGTTAAAAATTAATTGTTCTTACCCTTCTTCTAATGTTGCTGAATCTACCTTTATATATATATATATATATATATATATATATATATATATATATATATATATATATATATATATATATATATAAAATGCAATTTATAACTAAAAAATATATATTTCTGTTATTTTATATTTTGTCATTTTTATTTTTTTTGTTACTTGGTAATAATACATTTTAGAGTCAATTAGTCCCTTTAGTTCTTTTTAATTTTTAATTTTTTTTATTTTTTTTGTTAATTTAACAAATTACTTGTTTTCTAAGGCATGTGACGTGATTGCATTTGGTTCTAAAATGGATTATTCATTTGGAATGTAATGTGAATTTAATATGCCATGGTTTCTTTGTTTGTGTGCAGATGTAGTGAGTAAGACAAAGATTAGTTCTAAATATAATATAATAATATAATAAATCATATATAATGCGATCCCATCTTATCTCGTTGTGACCTCAAAAATAATGAAATCTGACTGGCTGTGTAAATTAGAGTCATTAACCATCTGGATTACTCATCATAAAATGGACCTGCCATTAAAATCTTAAAGCTCTTGTGAATAATGAAAAAAAAAGCATATTGTCAGGAAATGATGTATGTTATGGGCTAAATAGTTACTGGAAAGGTATTTGGGTCCATCTGGTAAGTTAAGTATCTTTTATTAGTTTGCCTTGGTAAATCATTGATGTGATTTAGCAGAATGAAACAAATCTTATTTAAAACATCCTCTTTCATCCCTTCAAAGCAACAGTTAATCCCCTCTTCTCCCTTAAAAAGGAAGAAAGACTCTCTCTCCTTTCAAACAGGGAGGTTCCATCTACCCTATATGCCTGGTGATTCCACGGCCACTTTGAAATCAAGGTTACATACATGCTGAACTCTGCGTTGTGACTCCTCCAGGTCCACTCTCAGAATTTGTGAGTTAACTGAGCCATTCATTTACATCAGCAAGGCAAATTAGGCAATCTATTATGGTGCTCTGTTTAAACAAATTACTCACTGCACATCAGCCTTGGTGTGTTTACAGCACTGACCGGGAGTGTGGGGGGTGAGAGGAGGGCTGTGAAGCGGAAGGTCATGAGTGCATTAATGAGATAAGGTTGTATTTAAAGTGAACGAGTGAGTGTGTGTGTTTTCAGAGCAGGATGGATGGATGTATAGTGCTGAGGCAGCAATGTCTGTCCGTCCTCTGTTCATCCTTTTTTTCAGTTTCTCTCATCCTTCTTCATCCTCCTCCTCCACACAATCTATCGCCATGTTTGCTTATTGATCTGTGAGCCTGACATAGATGCAGGTTGAAAGAAATCTTTCCCTCTCCAACAGAAAGGAGTCATTGCCTTTTAAAACACTCGCTTTCTCACTTCCATTAATGAATGTTGCTCTGCTGCAATACACAGACTATTAAAAAGGAAGGGAGAGAATTAATTACGGAACACTCAAATGACTTTCCTGTTAAAAAATCACAACCTAATTCCACCGAACTTGCTGTTTTAGCTTTGCTTTTGAAGTCCACATTCTCAATTCAATTTTCCACAGTCTATCAGTTAAACAAACACCCCCAAATTTACTTGTTTAGTGGACATTTACCCCTTTTGAATCCCTATTTATGGACTTACAAGTCAGCTGTCACTCATAAGTGTGTGATGGTTCTTGTGAAAAGTGTACAGGATTACATTTAAAACAGAAAGACTGATTTAATGACTGAAAGATAGATAGACAGGGAGACAGACAGCAAGTTTGACAGGTTGAGTGATTGACAGACACACATAGACAGGCCAACTGACCCAACCTAAGGACGGACATACAGAAAAAAAGAATGATTGACAGTTAGACACACACTGACTGACTGTCCGACAGATGGACAGATAGACAGTGGATGTTTATAGATAGACAGACAAACTGACTGACAATTAGACAGACAGAAAAATACTCCTTGGTGTACTAAACCAGGGGCCACATTGAAGCCTCTTAAAGGGTTGCTCCACCCAAAAATGAAAATATTGTCATTAATCACTTACCCCCAACATGTCGTTCCAAACCCATAAAAACTTTGTTTGTCTTTGGAAAAGATATTTTGGATGAAAACCAGGAGCCTTGTGACCAGGGGCGCTGGACTGGGGGTAAAACCATCTGTCTTCAGTGGTTCAACCGTAATGTAATGAAGCAACAAGAATACTTTTTGTAAGCAAAGCAAACAAAAATAATGACTTTATTCAACAATTTTTCTACTCTATGCAGTACCATTTTGAAGAATATCTGCTGAACACCAATAGCATACGCTCTTCTGTATTAGCTGCAACACAAGGATGCGTTTTCTACATGTAGCTACTTATGGTTTGATTTGAATGAAAACAGTACAGCATAAATGGCTGCCCACTGCTCTGGGAGTGTGTGTGTGTTCACTTTGGATGGATATAATGCAGAGCACGAATTCTGAGTATGGGTCACCATACTTGGCTGTATGCCACTTCAATTTCACTTTTTCAGTTTACTTGCCAATCAAGGGGACAGTCACAAGCCTCCCAGTTTTCATCCAAAATATCTTAAATTGTGTTCCAAAGATGAACAAAGCTATTAAGGGTTTGGAGCATGGGGGTAAGTGATTAATGACAAAAAATGTATTTTGGGGTGAAGTATCTCTTTAAGAAAAGCAGGTTTGTCAGATTCAATTAAATGGTAACTCTGTGTAATGACAGACCCTGTGACAGGCCAGTCATGCCATTCTTAAGATGTGCTTCAGCGATTAAATGGGCATTTTGACGAGAGTGACAGTGTGGACCATGCTAAAAATATTTTGATGATTGTTTATAGCAAGCATTAAAGGATGTTATTTGCAACTCTATGTTAATGGCACATCGTCGATTATCACTAGTCTACTGTAACTTACTGTGTATAAACCAGCATAAAACGTGTCTATAGCAAAAGCAAACATTTTTTTTTTTTTTTTTTTTTTTTTGTGGAGAGCTGTCTGTAAGGACCGAAATAAACATAATTAAATAGAATTTAATTTAATTTAAATTAGACAACTTTCCAGCTCAAGTAACGTTGTTTCTCCTGAATATTTTATCTAAGCACTTCATCAAAAATACAGGCCTAACATTTCTGCATTTAAACCCTCCCACCCGCTGTTAGGCAGTCATTTTAAGTTGTAAACGCATTACCAGCTCATTTTTGAACTCTTTATTGTCTGTGGTAATCGACAATAAACACCACAGCCACAACCACAGATGCTGCCAGTAGAAAATTCCTTCAGTTGAAGTTTGAAATCATGATTTAAATGGCAGTTTAAAGTGTTTTACAATAATTATATCACACTGCACAACGAAAAGGCAAGTGCTTGGCAGTGCATTAAAGAACTGGTAGCATCTTAAGAGCAGGCTATTCACAACAGCCTTGAACAATCCGAAGTAGAAGCGGATGCCAAGTGAATGGATAAGTAAACAGCCTTTCAAAATAATATACCGTTTCATTGACCACTTGGATGATGTACCCCACGGCCTCTGTTTTAATGACCACCATGTTTAAAAGCATCTGATACTATAAATCTTCTGCTAAAATTCACCTGCAGTGTGCAGAAGTCTGGCAGTGTGAGTGTAAGGAACAGACAGAGACACATAGTCCACACTTGCTGTCACCTCGTTCCCCACCTTGTCGTTCCTGCCAAGGCCTGTGACTCAGGAGATGAAACACCTGTGGGAAGCTTTGTCCTCATATTAAAGTGCAGAGACAAATTGAAAGACTGTTATTTAGCAGACACTGCTGACTTAGGAAAAAGGGACTACTCGGGGCGGGCGTTGAAAAGGAGACTGTGAGCCTCTTTAATACATAATACAACATTAATGAGAAATAGATGGAAAACAGGAAAAAAGATTACAGCGGGAAAGGCTTATCGTTTCATGTAATACCTAAAAAATAAAAAATAAAACACCAACAAAAAAGAAATCAGATCTTTGTTCCCCATATTTTCACTGAATAAGCAGAATCATAAAACTGCCTCTCCAGATTCCTTAATTTCGAATAGCAGCAGTGATGGAATGATGTGGGTTTGAACATGAATCTCTTTGATTATAGTGAAAAGAATTTATTTTAATTAAGTGAAGTATAATCACTGAATACAGGCCCATTCACATGGAACAGTTAATTATTGATTTCTGGTGAGAAGTGACCATGTAATTATTGCATGCAGGCAAAACTGATCTAAGATGTCAATCAGGCATGTTTAATCAAGGAGGTCGGTCTTCTCTGTAACCTCTGCTGAGTTTAATTAGGTGGATTTTCACTATTCTGTTTCTGAGTTAATGAAGGAATTTCTGTCAGTTTTTCCTGGACAAAAGATTGCATTCCTAGTCTTTAAAATTGACATTGCAGAGCCTGATTTCACAACATGCTCCTGGATCAACAGCCTTGTTGATCATGGAACAGCATTGCAATCAGCCAATCAGAAGTGAGATATATAAAGTTTTATATATATTATATATATACATAATCAGTGTGTAGAGGCATCTAACCCTAATTGTAAGCTTAAAACAGTTATTTCTTAAAAAGTTATATCTCAGTTCTGATTGGCTGATTGGAATGTCAACAAGGCTGTTGATCCAGGAGCATGTTGTACTTGGTGAAATCATGCTCGCTGTCACAGCATACTGCCTTATGTGGAAAACAACATTTCTCTTCTTGCTATCAAAAATAGCTGTGTAACGGTTAGGAACGTCAAACAGGAAATACCTGTTTTAGGTTTACAATTAGGGTTAGATGCTTCTACACACTGATTTTAGGAACAAATGTTGGGTAGGGTTAGGTTTAGGAGTGGGGATCAGGTTAAGTCTATATTTTTGGACAACAATGTTGATCCAGGATCATCAAAAAATGTCTTACTTGGTGACACAGTGACCTCCTTGGATCCAAATGGTTTTGTCACCATAGAACCAGTAGTGTTTCTTGGACAGTGAAATTATTTGAAAAGGTACCTTTAAAAATGTATTTATAGATTTATAAATCTAGCATAACTCTAAATATAGTGGAAAATCTTAGAAAAGTCAACTTAATACATGGCTGTGAGGTTAGATCACCACTGGACACTGGACAGCCTTGTCCCTCAGGGTTCATGGCTCTGTGGACCAGAGATGATTAAATATCTAATGAGTCCAGTGGGAAAATCCAAAATCCATCTGGAGGGTACAATCATCCTCTGTTCATCCTACAGATCTAGAGGACCATCCTGAGAAACAGGCCTCTGAATTTGCATACCAGTGTGTGTGTGTCTGTGTGTGTGTGTGTGCGCGCAATGTAATGGTTATGCATTAAAAAAGCAACTGTTTTTTGGGGGGGATAGAATATACGATATAAAATATACGATATAAGATATAAAATAATATACTTTGAGGGAGAAAAACATCCAGAACCTAAAGTTCCCAGGAGGCCAGAAGAAGTAATAAAGAGAGTATTGGGGGCGCACATGTTAAACTGTTACATTTTAATCCATTTCTCGGATTGTTTTGGACAGTTGTTTAAAATGAGCAACAACACTGTTTTCTGGGTGCTTTTTATTTTTTTATTTTTTGGAATGTGGGATCAACATACCATTCTTAGGAATAGTAATCAGGACCTGTGAGGTTGGTTTTGAGACTGTATTGATCAAATGCTGGACTGAACAACAGAGAAATCATAAACTGTGGGAAGAATAAAAGGAATTGAATTCTTGTTGAGAGCATTTGATAGTGGTAACGAAATGCTTAGACAGACAAAGTCTGAATGAGATGAAAATGAGATGTTGTATAGCTACAGTACCTAGATAAATTAATGGATGCTAAAAAAAAAACATGATTTGGGGTAAAATTAAAAGACCCGACTAAAATGAACATTTACAGGTTTGCAAGAGTGTCTGAAATTAAAGTGAACTCTTTGAGGGTTAATTATACATAATAACTGAATTTTAAATGAAATGTTGAACCATAACAGTCATAACCATAGCAAAATCCCGGGGTTAAAAGCAGTGTTTAGAATGACGATAGCGTGAAAAGCCCTATGGTCTACTAACATAAGAGCTGACATGTAATTGTACATTAATAAATAAAGTTTAAGATATAGTTGTGAAGTTTTAGTTAGGGTTAGGTTCTAGTTAAGTTTTAGTTTTTAAAGTGAAATATAAAAAAAAGTGTAACTTTCTAAATATCTTCTTTTTTTGAAAATTCATTTCTTTAAGAGAATTTTGAACAGGGTGGTTGAAACCAACATATAAAACCACTGCTAAAGATTTTTTTTACTCACAAAACCTTAGTTGCACTGATTGCCAGTACATTCTAGTTTTTGTCACACATTTTTATGTGGGCTGAACTTGTAAATACAACCTGAGCATTTTGCTGTAGACGGAGCCTGTTTTCAGTACATTCAAGCATAATAATACTACTAATGGGTTTTGTTTTAGAGTACAAGTGTGTGTACTCTATTTTTGAGCATCTTTTCGTAGGTGGCTGTTTGCTTGTTTTCTCTCTTATTCAGACAGTCTGCTGAAGTTATGAAGACACAGCAGCTAAAAGCTCACTGTACTCATCATATTTTAGACTAGAGTGTCAGCAGATATACCCGTTTTGTCACCCCACAGTGATGATTACTCCCTCAACTGCTGATTTGTCATTCTATTGCGTCTTCACCTCGTATATCCTTCTCCCTCATTTGTTCTCTCACTCTCTTTTTCTTATTTCTTTGTCTCAGGCTGTCAACCGGTGGTGTCCTTGACTCATGTCCTTGATGGAGATGATAGACCTTAAGACAGGAAAGTATTTTTTGTTTAATCAGCAGGCATGTGTGCTACTGAAGGGTCTGAACGGAGCAAAGGCTGCCCGCCAGGTGAACAGAACTGTATTAGTGCCTTGTGGGCAGCCGGACACCTCTCCAGTTTTCTGTTTATTTCATTTCAGCTGGTTCACAAATTAATGTCCTTTCAGATCTTGTGCATAAAATAATTCCATATTTCATATATTAGGACAAAGACTCACAGGATGAATCAAATAAACAATGATTTATCAAACAACAACAATCCAAAAACAGCCATTAATATTGTCCGGGCATGAAAAAAATCATTGGGAAAGGGTGCAGAGCTGCTGAACATGTGGTGGTGTCTAATCACACAGCACTGTTATCCCATTAGAAAACAATGCTGTAATTTCATTTATGAAGCTGAACAGCAGTAGTCCTCCTTAGCAGGAAACCAAAGAGATAAATGTCTGTGTATCTCGACACTATTAAATGAAGTATTTAAATCAATGATTTAAATCCATTAAATCTGTTAATTTGAGTGTGTCCATGTGTGTGAAAGTCACTTTGGCAGCTATTCGATCAGGAAGGGAAGATGCCCCCCCCCACCCCCGCCCATAATAACAACGTGCTGCTGAACTGTAACATATTTCATGTACAGGATATTATAAAGGGAAGTAAACTGAAACATTATCTAATTTAAAGGTAAAATGGGGGTTAACCTGGATAAATGAATACCAGCTATCTGATTTTTGCAGAATATGATTAATACATCTGATACAATTTTAAATTATTTCTTGAAAAAGTGTCATTCATTTAAAATGCAAAATTCCACATTTTATGCAAGTTCAGTAACAGAATTTAGAGTAAACAATTCCGCTCAATTGGCCCACTAGGTTATGATGACCAATGAGGATGTTTGAAATGTAAAATCTAAGTAATTAAATAATAACTTCATGATTTTTTTTTCATGAAAAAAATACGTCTTAGTTAAAAATACAAACACCAACAATCTGCAACAGCCCCAAGTCAAGCTTAATAAGAGCAAAACCGTGCACTAAACTGATGGAATAAACTGTATATAGCCAGACATTCCACGTAAAAATACTGTAACAATGTTTCTGGCATTAGCATAAGACACATTGGGCCCTATCTTGCACCCAGCGCAATTGACTTTGTACACCGACGCATGTGTCATTCCTATTTTGCACCCGCGCAAAGCGCGCTTTTCCCTCCACAGAAGCACGTCGCTAAACTAGTGAATGAACTTGCGCTCCCTGGGCGGTTCAGCGCAAAAAAGGAGGCGTGTTCCGGCGCAAACGATCCCTGGTGCTATTTTGTTGTTCCATTAAACAATTGCGCCACTGACCAGAAAAAACCTAGTCTAAAGTCAGTGGCGCGTTGCGCGTTGTTCATTATGCTATTTTAAGGGCGCATGCTTGGCCATAATGTATAGCGTGCACAACGCGCATACACTTTGCTCATGTAATCTACACAGATGCAACAGTTATTTTTGCAAATCATAAATTGTTACACTAAAAAAATATTAACACATGAGATGACGGAAATCATTGTGGTGTGCCACGAAGATGTGAAAAAAATAGGCATAAAACTAGCTCACAAATTATTCAGGCTAATTATTCTCCCATCCCCATACAACACAACTTCTCTGTCTTTCACTGCTCTTACAAGAACAACAGTCTCCTCGGCTGTGAACCGCTCCTGGCGTGCGCCTGGTAAATACGCCATAATAATAGCAATCCATAATGGAACTTGCGCACCTGCTTTTAAAGGGAATGTTGGATGACGCTCTGATTGGTTTATTTCACGTTACGCCCAAACCACACCTATGAATAATGAAGCTACTTCAGACCAACCCACTTTAGATTTGCGCCGGGCGCAAGAGCCATTTATCCCGCCGGGAAAATAGCAACAGCGCCGAGACCCGCCCACAAACTTACTTGCGCTTCGCGCTTTGACACTTGCGTTTCAGATCGTTAAAATAGGGCCCCTTATCTTAAAAGAATGCAATATAGTATTGTTAATTCTATTGTTTCAATAATTGTCATCTTCAAAACAACAGAAAATGTAACACAAGACAGCCCAATGTAGATTACTGATAACAAAACGACAAGAAATATATGCATTGTTTATATAAAATATAATCATGTATCATGTTGGGCAGGAAATAGCCTTTCACCTTTTTTTTTTTTTTTTTTTTTTTTTTGTAATTCATAGCTCTTACTTACAAAAACCCATACATTTTACAGTATTTTTAGTAAAGTTTCATATCATGCAATGTTAAACCATTTACAATTTTTCACTTTTTAGAGTAACTAACAGTTACTCTTTTATTTACTTTACAACATTGTAGTGACATCCATGGCCGAATTAAAAATTGTGGTGTGAGGGAGACCATTTTTGGGTGCATCTTTGCCCATCTTACCCTATTGGTGTGAAAAAGAGAGAATTATGGGCCATATCGTGGGAGGTAGCCGTCAGCAGTCGACCACGGACAGGTGATCCGTTTGTTTCATCTCAGAGAGAATGAAGGGTGAATGCCTGCTTTAAACTGACAAAACACTGCAGTCAAATATCACATCATACACACATATCCGCACACACTCCATTTCTCTATATCGCTACTGTCAGAGCTGGATGTCTCTTCCGATTACATCAATCCTTCATTTCTCTCCTCTCCAGTTCCATCTCTGCCGCCTCTCCTCCTTCGTGTGTCCTCGTGTCAGTCCATACAGAGCGCTGTTGCACATGCCGCATGCAGAAAAGCCTCTTCTCACTTCCACAACGCTATCATTTAATTAGCATTCCACTTCTTTACAATTAATTTCTCTCAATTTTCTCTATTAGTGTAGGCATATAACTAGCAAATCTTTGCTAGTGGTAATTTCACATGTACTATTAAGGGTCCTAATAGGGCTCATATTAAATTAAAGATTGAAAAGCTACTTGAGAAAGAGAGACAGAGGGAGAGAAAACAGTGTTGTTTAATTCATAATGTCCGATGTTTAGTCCTTATTAGTTCATATGAATTGTGGCCATCTATACAGTATGTTGTAATAACTTGACATGTTTAACTATAAAAGGATTTTAGACCTTTAGAGTCGTTGTGCTCTTTAAGCAAGGCATCTAGCTTCAATTATTGGTGTGCTTCTTTTGTTTTGATGTATTATAAGCATACTCAGAATTTCTTTTTGCTAATTAAAAGTTATTCACACACACACAAACACACAGAATAAATAGTACGTTGGAAAATACCATTAAAAAGATGCACACACATAAGATGAATACCCTTGATGTATCAGTCTAATAGAAAAGGCTGGAGTGGGATGGGTTTTTGATTGCACAAGAATCTCCATTTTATAAATGTGTGTAGAATGAGATGAAGAAAAACAGAGAAGGCACAAAACAGCAGTTATTAAACAAATGTCATACATCCAGGCCCCAAACCTTTGATACTACTCTGGGACGAATAAGATTCAACAAAACTTATCCGTGCGTTATTTGAGGGGACATCCTCTGTCACAACTACAGAGTAGCAGGGTCGTTAGGGTTATTTTTGTTTACCAAAACACTTCTACACATCAGTTCATTCTAACAAAAAACACAAATCTTCATATGTCATGTACAGTGTGTACATCTGTAATGTTATTCTCTATTTGACTTCCATCTATTGCTTGGACTTGTTCAAATCTGTTCTGATCCGTGCAGATAAACAGCAGCATGCGACCAGTCATTATTTGTAGACCCATGAACCGACCAATCATTTCGGAGATAGTGGGAGGGATTAGTTCAGGCTATATGTACCGTCAGCGGGATTTGACTTGGGTCACAAATTTGAGTCAATCTTTTCTATCTCATTCTAATAACCAATGTATATTCATTCACAGTCATGGGTAGCAATCTTGTTATTTTATTCAGTGTGTTTGCAGTGTTGACACTTTTGGCACAAATGCTCAGAGTTTGTTGTGCTGACAGTGTATGTTGCATGATTTGTAAAGCTGTGTGAATCAGTTGCTGACTGAGGATGAACTTACAGAACACGTAAAAAAAAGCAACTGTAAACTTAGTAAGGTTTGACCTCTAAGCAGTAAAAAAAAACTTTATTAATGCCAAATTGCCAATTTATTTTATTATTATTATCATGGTTTTTATTTTATAGTTACATTTAGCATATGCATATATTCACATGTGCACATTTCATATGTATTTCATATATAAAAATGTGCATTGCTGCTATTATAAATTTATACTTATTATTATATCAGTGTAAAAATACTGTAGTTGGGGACGAATTCTCCATATCAACTGTTAGTTATGACGTTTGCCTCAGGAAACTGCTAAGGTAATTATTAAATTCAGGTATGGGCTAGAATTAAGGGATGCAAAAAAATGGTCAAGCAGAATAAAGCATTAATATGTGCTTTATAAGTACTAAACAGCCAATATGCTAGTAATATGCATGCTAATAAGCAACTAGTTAATAGTGAGAATTGGTCCCTAAAGTGTTACCAAATATGCATTTTTATATTTTAAGAAAAATCAATACATAAAAGGTGTTGAAGTGCTTAGAGATAGTTGATAGTTTTGAATGCAGGACAAGTCTTGCAGTAAAAATGTGCCATGATGTCCTGTGTTGTAAAATAAACAATGATATTATAAAATAATACAGCCATGAGTAAACACGTTTACATTGTTTGCTAAGAGTAAAAACTTGCGTGGGACTCTCTTGAATTGCTAATACTCTGCTGTCGGTGACACAATGTAACAGCCTGTATGAGTAATCTAGCCCAAAGCTGCTCTCATCGCAGGACAAGCGCCTCTGCTGCCGAGGGCACAATTTATTAAATGTGCTGAACAGAGCTTTCGGTCACTCATTTGCATGAGTAGTTATTGTTTGAAATGATAAATAAATTGAAAACACAGTTGAAAAATGGCCGGTCCTTGATAAGACAGAGTATGTTTCTAGTCAAGCATGAAGCTAATCTGAAGCTTTTCTCCTTTCACCATTACCCATGATGCAGAGGAGACGGAACGCACAAACACTCGCTGATGGATTTCTGACGCTTTCTCCTCATTTTCTTCCTTCGCAGAGATGTGAGGAGATTGCATAAACCTCTGTGTGGTATTTCACTCACTTTAAAAATCAGTGGTATATAAAAGCGGTCATCCAATTCTGAAACAATTCACAAATAAACAGGTTGGTTTACTGATTTAACAAAGGTTCCTTTTGTGACTGATGCACATACTGAAGCAAATGAGAAAGTCAAGTGGTGAAGATTCCTTTCACATGCGTAGAAAGAAAAAGAATAATGACAACTGAAAAGTTACAGAAGTGATCATTATAATCACCCTCAGTTAACCCGAAGGCCGAGAGTAAAGAATGAACAAGTTATCAGTGAGTTTTTGTACTATTCAATTTGACTGAAACCTGTTAGCAGACATAGAAAGGAGGGGGAAGTTAATCAAATCCCTTCATAATTTGAAGAGTGTCCAATCAGTCCAGACCATCCGCCTCTGATTTTACCAACAGGTCTTGATTAACATTAATCTGAATCCCAAATGAAATCACAAGCCTAATCATATTCAACATTCACCAAGAGCCATTGTACAGAACATAAGCAAATCCTCTTGACTTTGTCTCAGGTCATTTGAGCCTCAAATTAGACTTCTTAGATTCAAGCGAATTAAGAAGCGTTCATGAGATCAGTGAGTTTGGCTAATGACATTAGTCAATCTTAAATGGTTGCCAGATCATTGGACCAGTATGAATATTTTTAAATGGATACTTCAGAAAAGTCTGCAATGCATAACAGGAGTTTTCTTCTCCTCCCTCCACCGGGCTTTAAAAGCTGCGATGGGAGAGGAAACATTGGCAGAAAATCTTCACCTAAAGAAGCAACATCCATCACATTTGTTTGTCTTTAATCTCGGCCATCTTGGCAGACATGAAGAAAACCCTTCACCAATTGTGAAACAACAGCAGCACTTTCTGAGTTCCACTCCTCTCCATTGACAGATCACTCTCTCACAAAAACTGTCATCTTAATCACCCACCCACCCACCCAAATTTACCGAAAAACAGATTTCTCGCTTTCTCCCACCCTACCTGGGGGTCATGAGGTTGTCTTGCTGACAAAGATGGTCCGGATGTGATATCTGGGACCCAGGCAAGGCAGGACAAGGATGTTGATACAGGAACATGGTATACTTGGAGAAATCACATTCACCCTAGGACAACAATTGAAGGAATGGGTGTTGGAGAGAGGAAGGTAATGAAAGGAGAGAGAGATACTCAAACACATCCATGCAGATAGACAAAGGAAATAGATGTGTATGGAAAGAGACAGGCTGAGGGAAAGGGAGAGAACAGGGATAGCTATATGTGTTGCAGTGAGAAAGATGTGTCATCAGCAGACTTGTGGCTGCAGCAGGCAATGGCTGTCTGCAGATCCAGCCTAATGTTGGTATCAGAGCGATTGTGCTGCTCCAGGGGGAGCCTGTGAGCTCTGGGAAGGAGGGAATAACAGAGAGGGGAAATGAGTCTTTAGAGACGTGTTCTGTGATAATGCACCGGAGATGTGTGTGAAATGTTTTGTGCAGAAATTCTTCTGAAAGGCTTGAGAACAAAGGCACATGATTTGGTCGGGTTTTATATGTATGTGCATATGTGTGTATTGTTAATGCATTTTTATTTATGAAACTTTATTATATATCATAATAATATTCATATACTACACACAGCCAAAAGTTTGGGGTTGGTTTTTAATGTTTAAAAAGTTGCTCATGCTCACCGAGGTTACATTTATTTGCTCATTTAAAAAAAAAAAAAAAAAAAAGTAATATTGTGAAATATCATTTTTATTATTCAGAATACATATACATACATATATCCTGCCCTATATATATATATATATATATATGTACACACACACAAACACACACAAACACACACAAACAACACGCACATATATGTTTGTTTGTTTACCTAGTATGATTCATAGATAGATAGATAGGTACAGTAGATAGTATCATTTTTACTATCCTAAATGCAACATTTGAACTATCCTGAAAGACTAGTTGCATTGCATAATTTGCACTTGTTTTTACGCGACACATTTTTTGGGTTCATCACCCACCAGTTGAAAACCACTGCTTGAGGAAGAACTAGTGAACTTGAGACTTGCATACTCTGTAAGGTTGAATTGAAAAAGAGGGGTTTGACATATTTCGCCATGCAGACCGATTAGTGGGAGAGTTGAAGGATTATCTGAAAACACTCTGACCAAACTTTCATTTTAAACTTCACTTAATGTATCCCGACCCACCTCCGTTCCTATCTCCATCTCTTCCTGCCCTCCACACTTCTCATTTTCATCCGCATAATGACATGTAATAGGGATTTGTTTCAGGCTTTCACACTTCATTCACAAAAGCTGAAATCCTCCGGATTCAAGACACTGACAACCAGTGTGGCAACATTTTCTTCCCTGTCATTATTAGATTAGCACTTGTAACATCTGAAGAATAAACTGGAGCATATCCCAATGAACGCTAGCTGGGGGGGTCTAATGTACATCTCAGTGTTTGTTTTCTGGTGCACAGCAGATGGAAAAGCCAAAAAAGCCAGAGGTGCAACACACTCCACAGAAATGTGACCATCATTAGCGACTCGATGAGTGTGTTTTGCGTTCAGCCAAAAGCATTTGAGAATTCTGTGTGACCTCAAGCCAGAATTTGAAAGGTTATTCATTTGTTTTTTTGAATGGACACACAATGGACACAAAACATCTTAATCAGTATTTTTTACTTTTTTTCCATTGAAATAGCTAATCATCTCGAGTAAAAATATTCCGTAAAATATATACAGTAAAAAAAAAACAGCAGCTGTGGTTGCCAGAATTATACCGTAAAGAATACGGTAACACCGTTTTATACAGTAACAGTTACAGTTTTACCTTAAATTTACAGTTAAACTGATATAATATTAATATAACAACTTATTGAAGTACTGAAATCTGTTTTGTACCTTTGTAATACACTGGTAACCACCAAATGCAGGTGGTGATGAGAAAGTCACATGATGAAACAAGCCCATCACAAGCAGCTTTATCATAATAAGATAAATGGAAGGTGCACAGTGTCATTCACACAGACACTAAATACCATCATGGTGAGACTCATTAAACTGAAATATGCAATAAACATTAATTTAACAACATTATATGTTATACAACCCTAATAAACATAACAGAAAAGAAGATAAGTTATTTCAAAGAAAAAACATCAAATTCAAACAAAATTTGAAATGTAATGCGGAGAATTCTGCGAAACGTAAGTTTATGGTTTTTCCTTGTAGAGTTTACAGGAAATTACTGTTAACCATTTAACAGGTTAGTACCGAAGCATTTTTTACAGTTTTTTTACCGTTAAAATCTCAGTAATTTTTTACAGTGTATTTCTATTCTTCTTGTATTTTATAAATTCGTTTTTTTAACTCATATTCATTTTTTAAGGGATAAACCTCACTAAATGTTATTAATATTGATGCAAATTAATTAGAAACATTGTAAATAATAATGATAATAATTTAACTCAGAATGCATTATCAAGTATTATGGTAACACTAACACATTGAATTAAAGTAGAAAAACTGAAATGCAATTTTCTTGTAAAAAAAAAATGCTTTACATACAACTTTGAAAAATTATTTCTTACAGTGTAACACTGAGTAAATATATTTAAGAAATTTTACAGCATTTATCACAGCATTTATCACAGCATTTACCTTTATGAATGTGACTTAAAAAATCATCTGTTGACTTGATCTGTTAACTAATGTTACATACAACTGTTATTCTTAAAAATTAAATTCTAAATTTTTTCATAAATATTAGCTATATGCTATAGAAGTGTTGTTCATTGTTTGTTCATATTAACTGCTGTATTTAACTATTTTAAAAAAATTAAATCGCATTGTAAAGTGCTAGCAATATTATTCATATTTGTATCAAGCATTAACATGTGTTAATATATGAAATATTACGATTTTACACAATTTTGAACCCCAGTTGACTCGAGTCACACATGGCATTGAACTGAAATGGAACTGCTTTCACCTTCAGTCCAGATCTGGCTAAGAATAGCCGACAGGGGTTGGTTGATTGACTTTCTCTGTGAAGGGAAATTGATTGGCGGGGATTACGTGGAAAGCTTGGCCCTTGATAAAGTGAGAGGGGAACCGTGGCTGAGCAGCCAAGTGATTTGTCCTGTCCAGACATGTCCCTGTCTCACTTCATTACTGTATGGCTCTTGCCTCCTCCTCTACCCAGCACAGCATGGGGTTATTTGTAACATCCTGCTGCACTCATTGCTTTCCCTCTTGATTAAAAAGTACCTACTTCAGTTTTCTTGGTCCTTCCCATCCCAGACTGAGACGTACGGCTGGAGGGTGAATAGCCACAGAGGAGCCTGTGGATAAATATTTATTTAATAACTGCCAAATGCTCTCTTTATTGTCGGTCACTGCTGAGATGGGCAGAGGGAAAAAAGACTCCTTTATGAGGCAATCAGACAAAACGGGCTCATAAATCACACGCCGACCAGCAAGCTGCCATGTATCAATGAGAGGGTCAGTGAGGTAATGACATAGACTGAGAAAATATTCCCAGCATGAAAAGAACCACATACAATTACAGCTAATGCTTCACTTTGTTATTTTAGGAAATTACAAGTGCTATTAGCTCAATGTGCACTTGCACTTTATAAAGGAGGCACTGACATCTTGCTTCCAAGTTTTCTACCTTGAAAGAGCAGATCTGAAGCACCTTTTTTGTTTTTGGTTTCAATTATTGACACTTAAAAGCTTGTTACACACCTCAGTGATGAGCGGGAGCAACATGTGATTGTACACATCAAGCAGGACATCACTTCAGCAGCGTGTCTTTTAATTGGTTTATGTCAGAAACAAAAATGATGACTAGAAAATATGTATAGAAGATTTACCCATTTAAACTTGTTTTTAATTATTCATTTTTGGTGAAAGTATGGTGTATTATAAAAAAAAAAAACTTTCTAAACAGCATGTTCTATATCAAAGCATGACTGAAATGACATGATCGAAGCAGTTTTCTTGGTTGTGCATGGCATTCCCATTTTCCACATGTTGGTATGATTCTTTAGGGTCTTCATAAAATATCTACAACATACTTTGGTTAAAATTCCTCTATAGTCGTGTAAATCAACACCCTTTTTACCTTGACAAAACAGCTCTGTTTACAGTGACTCATTTCTGTGAATGTCTTTTTAAATGATAGTGAGCTACAGCTCACCACACCTCTCTCTTACAAACAGGCATAACATTTGAAGACTTTAACTGGATCAGTCATAAAATCACCAGCTATATATTTTAAGACTCATTTACACAGATATTGTAAAGACAACATTTTGTTGTGCTTGCCATGGGAACCATACCACAATCTGTAGATGCCAATCACTCAAAGCTTTTTATTGAGAGAGAGAGAGCAGAAACATCCTCGAAACATGGCCCAGATTTGTGCTATATTTACTCAAGCAAGATAGGATTCCACATTTGCTGAAAATCTCACGAACAGCTTTTCACTCTCTTGAGATGCCAGAACTTTTACTGGTAGATTTGCAGTAAGTTTGTCCTTGTGTGTGTTTGTGTGTTCATATACGTGTGCGATGAATGTGGTGTAAAGTTTGTTCTTAGAGTTCCGGTGACGGCTGGGATTTTAGGATCCTGAGAGAATACACCTGCAGTTAAAGTGGGGGTGAAATGCTATTTCATGCATACTGAGTTTTTTACACTGTTAAAGAGTTGGATTCCCATGCTAAACATGGACAAAGTTTCAAAAATTAAGTTGTACGTTTGAAGGAGTATTTTTGTTCCCAAAATACTCCTTCTGGTTTGTCACAAGTTTCGGAAAGTTTTTTTTCGAGTATGGCTCTGTGTGACGTTAGATGGAGCGGAATTTCCTTATATGGGTCCTGAGGGAACTTCTGCCGGAAGAGCGCGCGCTCCCGTATAGCGAGGCTGAGCACAGACATTTCACTGATCAGAACGATTCACTGATCAGAGTGAGAGCGTCGCGAAAACTCACAAAAGAAGTGTGTTTTTGGTTGCCAGGGCAAGACAACCCTGCACAGATTACCAAAAAAAAAACAGCATTAAGGGACCAGTTGGTGGAGTTTATTTTTACAGAGCATCAACGGAGTTGTGCAAGTGTTTTTGTTTGTTCCCTGCATTTCGAAGATGCTTGTTTTACAAACAAGGCCCAGTTTGACGACGAATTTGCACATCGTTTATTTCTTAAGGATAATGCAGTCCCAAAGAAGAAGGGTCACGATCGTGTGTTGGAACCACAGGCGGTGAGTAAAACTGCTTACTATCTCTGCCTCCTTGTTAGTGCATCCCCTCCCATGCCGGAGACCCGGGTTCGAGCCCCGCTCGGAGCGAGTCGTTGCTGCTGCTGCTCTCGTTCAGTTTCAGCCTCGGCATCTGATTCTGGTTCATAAATAAACGGCTGAATCTGACTGTAAGCCATGGTTTGTTTTGGATGATGGTTTTTTCCCTCAAGATAACGTCACAGCTTCCACATGCTCTCAACTCAAAAGCCTACTGGTGCTCGTGATTCTTTAGCTCCGCCCACACGTCACGCCTCCAGCCGGTCGTGTTTTTCCGGGAAAAATCGGTACAGACTATCTTTCTCTTATGAATATAATAAAACTAAAGACTTTTTGGAGTTATTAAGGATGCAGTATCACTCTATAGGTACTCAAGATTAACAGGATATTGAGTGAAAACGAGCATTTCACCCCCCTTTAAAGCTTTTCCTAACAACCTGTTGGAAATTCAAAATCTGCGAGCCAAAAACAGAACATTATGAGATTCCCCCAGTGATGTCTGAAACATTTGATTCATCTGCATATTAGTGTTGAAGAAATAATATACTCAAGTCACTATTTAGATCAAAACTACCCTGTTTTAGCAGAAATCTATTGAATATTTTTGTGCCAGTGACTTCAACATTCTGACAAACACGGAATCAAAACTGTGAGTGTTAGTGTTGTGAAGGAAATTTGCTTTCTTTTTGTGCGCATGCAGCTTTAAATATGTTTATTCTTGGCTTGGGTTTAATGGCTCAGTCACTCCCTCAACTTTAGCTTGACATGGATAAATATAGGCCTATTTTTCACAATAATGGCTAAAGCTTTTAGAGTACAAAGAAAACAGATGGATGTAATAAACAGTAGTTCTTGTCTGGTACATTTCTTGTCATCCTTAGTGTTGCTGCTTTGTGACTTATTCTGCCATTGTGGTTTGTATCCCTTAGCCTGTTTGCATGCTATTCATGTGAGCTAGTATGTTTGGTACACTCTATTGAGAAAAAAATAACTCTAACATTCCATGCAGTTAATGGTGACTCATTAGCAATAAGTTATATAAAGGTCAGAGGCCTCATGTACTGTTTGCACAAAATAAGCATCGCAAAAGTCCACTGACCTTTAGATAACTTTAACCAAACCAGTCAAAACATGAATCACTAATGGGCTGCCGTTAACTGCATGGTCTGTAATGCTAGCATTACAGCTAGTCTGTAATTGATTATAATTTTAGCACACACAGGCTGTAATCAATGGGTTAGTGGATTTTCCCTCCAGCATTTCATTTAATACACCACATCTAGAATAAAAGTTAAGAGTTGAGCACTTAAATCAGAAGTAATCAACATCCAGGTGATGTGACATTACATACATTTTATGTAACAAATTGAAAAGGAATTCAAAATAAATCTCTCTATTGTATCTAAGACTTTTCCTATGGCCTTCTACAGTGGAAGAGTGGTTTAATGAATACAAGCCAAGATAGTTATTGTGATTCCTGAAGACCATGTGCTTGGAATTGTGCTCCGAATACTTTCAAAATGCTTTGATTAAGAGACAGTAAAGTCAAATCTATGCAAAGTTTTCAATGTGGTGTCTCAGATGAAATATTATAGATGCTAATGGCCATAACTTTTATCGAGAGCCCAAACTAAATGTTTGAAATGTAGAGTACATGTTAAATATTAGCAGAGCATAAGTGTTGATGACTTAATGTAACCAAATTAAATCACACTTGTCACCTACTGTATGTATAAATAAATAATAAATAAATATCTGTCTAAGGAATATCTTAAACGTTAACAAACAAGATATTTGAATATATTAACTATTTAGGTTCGCAATGAAAAGCTCAGTAAATATGACTTGCAGTACCAAATTTTAGGTGATGACATTAGATAGGAACCAATCATTGGCCAGCTTTGTTCTTATTTTTCTGCAGCCTCTGAATGCATATCAATCAAGAAAAAAGAATCTGAAAGTACTGCCCAGATCTGAACACCTCAGGTGGAAGTCGCCCTAGTGTCAGTTGTTGTTATATTCCTCATTTTTAGCAGAAAGAATTACAACTTTAAACCCACATTGGTGCCGATTTAGACTCAATTTTCGTGGAAGTTTGATGTCATTCAGACCCGAAGTGTGTGTGATGTCAGACAGATTCAGACAGGCTTTAAAACTCCTGCACCTGAATATTTTTCTCCTGGGAGCTGGAGGCGGACTATCGGAAGGTATAACAGATGTACGCTTACACACACACACACACACACACACACACACACACACACACACACACACATGCACAGAAACACAAGAGTGAGTGATAGCACAGCATTAGGCAGAGTAGGGAGACATAACACAAGCTGGATTTGCATGCTGAGATGTTTGTGAAGGCCTTTGGGAGCTTTTTTCTATCTAAAGTTGCTTGTTGCCAGGCAGCCGCTATATGGTGGACTAATGGAGAGGGTTGATTGGGGGATGAACTGTTCCATGTGCTATAAAAAGTTGTCAGATAATTTCTAGACCATTTTTGTACAGTTCATCATCTGCTATGCAGTTTATTTTTTCTTTGCATTAAGTATCACCTTATTTTCGGGCTCTCTGATTTCATGACATCTGCATAATCTTATAAAATACGATTATCCTTTAAATTTTTTATTGATAACAGGCTTAAAGGTACAGGTTGTAGGACCTGCCACTAGAGGGCGCACTATCAAAACAATAACAATCGCGTGGTTTGATGACGCTAAAAAGGAGCTTGGAATGATGGGATTTGTTGTCTTCTACCCAACCGCTGATGGCCATCAATCAGATGGAAAGATAAATCATGGATTTAACGCTAGTTCAAAGATTTGCGCGAGTAGATTATATACAAAGCCAATGCAAAGACGAGATCAGACTATGGATCAGACGTGTCCTCGCGCGGGTCTAGAGACGCAATACCCCATGTTTGGGGTGTATGCCCCATAATACTTATCTAGTTTATTGTTATAATAGCATACGTTTTCTGTTAAGATACAAATCAAAACAACTCACCTGTCGAGTAAAACACAAGCGAGTTCTCTTTCTAGTTGAAGTATATCGCGAAGCTACTTCCGCAATTGTCCATGACACTGTTGTCATGTGGTTTCTACGTCAGTAAAGCCGGTAAAAAAGGGTAACTTACATCATTGACAGGTGACTGCACTGCCCTGTGTCACTGTTTAAAATGGGAATTTTCTCATGATTTACAAGTAGTTGAAAACATTATAAAACAGATATTGTTAGTAATCAGCTGGACAAAATATATATCACACGAGCCTAGTGGTTTTTGGATATTTTACTGCAAATATCTAAAGATAAGAAAAATAACTTATCTTTGGGATTTTAGACAGAGATATAAAAAAAGAATGAATTTCCATGATAAGACTAACCTTTAATCTTTAATTAAATTACTATTATTTATAATAATAATAATACTATTATTACTATTATCAATTTACACTTGTAAGCATGAATGCAGTAAAGTTAGTCTCAGGTGGATTGAGGGTTAAAATCTGAATAATTTATATCACATGACAACTCACAGGATATTCACTGCATTTATCAGATCAATATTTATTTTGAGGTGGTAAAAATGATAAGCCAGGTTTAATATTATATATACTGTGAAAGCTGAGTTGAATATTAATCTTAAAATCTTTGATGTATTTCTTTTGGATGTTGAAAGACCGTATGCCTGCAGACAGGATGCATTTAAAAATAACACTGTCATGAATCATATACAGACTACTGAGTAAACATCATACACACGATATCAAATGATTCAGGCTGGGTACCAATCAAAAAATTTTATTTTATGTATTTATTTCTTTTAATATATTGAGGGAAAGCACAGAATCAGGGTAGTTTTTTATGGAGTGTCTTGATGACAAATCAAAGAAACAAAGATGTAGGTTGATTCCACTCATTAAACCCATCAGTATTATGCAGTGTACACATACACACCAGTTATAAGCGGGATGGTCACCCGCGGTTACGAGTCATCCAAAAATATTTTTAATGATATTCGGGTCGCGTTCGGTCGGGTCCTTTGAAATAAAGATGCCAATTAAACCTTTGTAATTTATATTGTACTATACACGATTTTGAAATATATAGGCCTACACTTTATTGGCTGAATAACTGGCGCGAATAGCGTGACAACCTGTCCCGCTTTACGTTGTACAGCAATTTTACCCTTTGTCTCGCCTCACGCAAATTGAGCATCTGTCCTGCTTTTTTATTTGACCCTGACTAATAAATACACGGATACCGCCATAGGCGTAGTGTTAACTTATGTCCAATAATTCAGAGGAGAGCTTTTTTTCTGTGGGACATGGAGGAGAATACGACGTGAAGTGACATGGTGCATGTGAGTAGCTACCACAGAAAAAAAGCACATCATCAAGAAACATGCAAATCAGTGCAATCGTTTTTCAATATTTTAATAAATTACTACTTTTGAAAAATGAGGGTAGGGTAAAATATTTTATTTTCTTTTTTTTGCTGTCCGAGTTGCGGGCGGGTTAGTTGAAAACATCGGTCGGGTGCGGGTTGCTTATACACTGACCCGCGCATCACTGGTACACACACACACACACTCATGTTTGTTTTTGTGAAAAGTGGGGACATTCCATAGGCGTAATGGTTTTTATACTAAACAAACTGTATATTCTATGGCTCTACACCAACTCTACACATAACCCTAACCCTCCCAGGAAACTTTGTGCATTTTTACTTTCTCAAAAAAAAAACTCATTCAGTATGGTTTATAAGCATTTTTAAAAATGGGGACATGGGTTATGTCCTCATAAGTCACCCTCTCCTTGTAATACCTGTGTCATACCCATGTCATTATACACAGTTGTGTCCTGATATGTCACAAAAACAAGAGCACACACACACACACACATATTTATATATGTATATATATATATATATATTAGGGGTGTAACGATACGCGTATTCGTATTGCACCGTTCGGTACGACGCTTTCGGTTCGGTACGCGGTACGCATTATGTATACCGAACGGTTCGTTGGAGTAATTAATTATATTTGAAAAAAAAAAAAAAGAGAGAGAAAGAAATATAATGATATGCGTTCAACAAGGTAGCCCAATAACCCAAACAACGTAACAGGCAACGCCCCTGACACTCCCGAAGAAGAAAAAAACACCATCTTATATGTTTATGTTAGGCTACTCAGCAGGCGCTCGCTCACTCAGTAAGCGCTGAAGGCTCGTTGCAAAATAGCCAATGCGTTTAACAGACTAGAAATGAGAAGATCCTCCAATAACCAACAGGTCTGGTGTTTGGGTGCACTTTGGATTCCCTTTAAGCTATAATGGTGATGGCAAGAGAGTGGTGGATAAAAAAACAACGGTATGTCGCATCTGCAACATGACAGGGTACAACAGCGGGATTACAAAAAAAAAAAAAAAAAAAAACAGCGGGAATATCTGGGATATATGCGTCAGTACTATCTGGGAAAAGACGAAAAAAAGGAGAAACATGCACGCAGCAAACTATCCCTGCAGCATTTAGACACTATAGCTTACAGGGAATCCAACCCAAACACCAGACCTGTTGGTTATTTTAGGATCTTATATTTCTGGTCTGTTAAATGCATTAGACATTTTGCAACGAGCCTTCAGCGCGTGCTGAGTGAGCGAGCGCCTTAGGGGCCGTTCACATATCGTGCCTAAAAACGCATGGAAAACGCTAAGCGCGTCTTTCTCCTCCTTTCCAAAGCGCTCGGGCAGAAGCGCTCATGAGGCGTCTGTCTTTGCTAAGCAACAATGACGTGCTCTCTCCATGAGACGCGGAAATTTCAGCGAAGGATAAATGGATTTGCAGCTCTAAAAATCGCTTGCAGTAGCTCTGCTACTGAATTTATTTCAAAATTGCAATCCATATACAACTATGATCAGCTGTTCCTTCATCTTGGCTGAGCTCTCAACGTTGTTACGGGAAAGGATGAAGCTGATTGGTTGGTTCTTGTCACATGACCCGCGGTGCGCTTGCGGCATTCTGAAAAGTTGAGATGTTTTTACATTTTGCTGTATCTAAAACGTATCGAACCGAACCGAACCGAACCGAACCGTGACATCAGTGTATCGTATCGAACCAAACCGTGAATTTTGTGAACCGTTACACCCCTAATATATATATATATATATATATATATATATATACACTAATACTACCACTACTTATTCTACTACTGTCCTAATGAAAACCCAGAAGGCAGACTTCAAAATGTTTCCCTCAAAGTAAACACTGTTACTACAGACTTCGACTTAGTAAACTATGTAACTTTTCATTTGAGCTAATTTCTGTTATCTACAATGAAGTAAATGACGAGATGTACGTCAGAGAATCTTAGCCTGTGAAAATTCACTAGATTTATTCATATATGGGCTCTCTGAAACTCCCAACATAAGTGATGTAACATTTTTAAACATGAGTTTAGTTGATATGTTATCAACTTTTTTTTTGTCATGTTATATTATATTTCATTGTCATGTTATTTTGTAGCCTTAAATATCCAGTTAATTAGTGCAAGTATCTGGCGTATATAAAAACTTTATTTTTAATTAATGAAGAAATGTTTCAACTTTCATTATACGTGAGGATTTTATGTCTCAGCCGCTGATTCACCCAGTATAATAATAATATACACCATTTCTGTTCACTTTTCCAGTGCTGCCAATATTTTCTTGCTCATTATTTATATTTTGTGTGAAATTTGGTTTAAAATCATTTTATTACATTTCTATCTACAAACCCAAAGGAGGCCTGCAAAGCTGCTTATGCATTTTTATGTGTTTGTTTTTGTTTTGCAATTTATTTCTGTTGCAATTTTATCCAGATAACCAAGCAAACAGCCAGTGAGCCAGTCAAAAATATTCCCAAAGCAATAAGATTTATCTGTTCACCAAAAAAACAGATTACAAAAGCCTGTAAATGCTTCATCACAGCTTATCACGCAAACATTGCACAGATCATAGCCATCGATTCTAATGAAAAGATACTTGGAGATGCTGAACTGGAGAGCAGAAGACGTCGATACGAGCAGGATCAAGTAATTAAAACAGGTAATCCCGGATGGCACGAGTTGTTGATTCTTGATTGTGCATGAATCTGCGGGCTTCACTTAGCTATATTTAGCATCGTCTGAATTTTTTTTGAGGTTCTGGAACACTGCTGGCATCTGTTGTATCCGTCTCTGCCCGGACATTACCTTTCTAAATTATGTTTAGGACTACAGAAACAGACGGAAGGTATTTTTTTATTTGTGAGCTTTGAAAATGAAATTCATCATAACTCTGTGTCTAAATCATCTGTGACCTCTTCTGGGATACACGGAAACTCACTTTTCTGGCATCTGCATACAACAAGAAGGCATTTTTGTTAGTCACGTTTTATGTTTATCTTATGACAGTTTATCGAAAGGCATAATTCACCCTAAAATGGTAATACTTTATCATTGACTAACCCTTATGTCAAATATTTATGACATTTGCTTATCTGAAACAGAAAAGAAGATTGCATTGTTTCCATTAATCTAATGAAAGTAATTGGGATATAAAACATCATGTGGCCCATTGGCTTTAATTCCATTTACTAAAAAGCAAACAAATAAAAAAACAGATATGTTATTTATATGATATGCTATTAATGCTATGACATTAAAGACTGACCTAATTTTTGTATCCAAGTGTCTGAAAAAAACAGAAGAAAAAAATATATAATCCTTATAATATTACAAGCTACATGATTGTTGTATGTTGTGACTTCTTCAGCATTGAGAATTTCTGTTTATTTAATTAATGAACACAGACGTCTGAAGGTTGCATCTTTTCTCTGTTTTATCCACAGTTGTGGCTTTTAAGATGGCTGGCATCAAAAGGCATAATGGATTCTCCATCTCTTCATATCATCCTCCAGTCAATGACCTCCACAAAAAATTGCTTTTGCTTTGTTCATCATCAGATCATGTTTTTTATCACTAGAAAAAAATCAAGCCAGTAGATTATAATGACTAAGGCTATCTAGCTCAATAAGGCTAAAGCTATCTAGCTGCAAACAAAAAAATACATTTAAATCTTCTTGTGCAATGTTACATCTGGTCAACCGAAGCTCAGTTTCATTATAGCTCATGATTGCATTGGGTCATTCACCCGTTTTTGTTGAGATGGAAAAACTCCACTGCTATGTTCAGAGCTGCATGTCAGATAAGTTCAGTGTTAATTCCAAATGAGAAATTATAAGTAAAAGAGAGAGGGAAGAAAAGGTTGGGTGTTGGGAACTGAAAGATCTCATTATAACTTCAGTTATTGCTACTCAGCCCTCCACTTGAGCTTTAAAACCCTCTGACTCTCTTTTTGTGCTCCGTCAGCGGCTTCTTTATATGAGAGCTGTGTGTTGGCTTCACGAAAGACTTATGTTGAAGAAATTTGTGAACACACAGTAAAATATCTTTGATGTTGGATATGCACGCTTCCCTAAAACCATAAAAGTGTGTTAAGATGAGAAAGGAGAGTCCCAAGAGATAGAGACAGAGAGAAATTAGAGCATGAAGAGATAAGCCTTGGGTAAGAGCTGCTGGACTTTATTGGTGGGAAAATTGATGAGGTAACAGTAGACGAAGAGCGGGAGAAGGTCATCCCTCAGATCCGCCACTCCTTATGGTTAATCCGCATGCACTCATACTGATATTCAAAACACGCTGCATCTACAGTAAGGTCATTTCTAACAGATTTAACAATTATTATCATATCTTCTCCTCCTCTTGGAATTAAACTCATACATATGAAGTAATACAGTTGACCCCAAACTCTTCAGGTGGTAAAAGATTGAAAAGAAAGGGAAGTGTGCAAATTGGAAAAACTGTAGAGGAACAAGAAGAGAAAGGGAAATGAATAAGACAATAAAAGAGAAAAGGAAATGGAAATGAAAGAGGAAAAAAATGGGAAAATGCAATGAAACAGGATAAAAAAGAAAGGAAAGGGGGGAAAAGTGTAATCTGAAGAGAAAATGGAAACGAAAGAGAAAAAAAGGAATGAAAGGAGAAAAGAAATTAAACAAAACTAAAGGTAAGAGCTAAAATGTGGTCATACACTGATACTGTAAAAGGAAAGTTTCCAAGGGAGCTTTGTAGCAATGCCATAAAACCATTTTTGGGTTCCCCAAAGAATGTTAAAAGAAAAAGATCTTAAAGTTCTTAGTTATTTATACATATAAGGTTCTTCAAATAACCATCCAATATAGGATGCCAATATATAAGTTTTTTACTCAAGAGTGTAACCATGGCCTAGCAGCAAGTTCATGGACCTATGATGCTTGGGCTGATTATGTGAGTTCAAGTCTTGCTTGCATCATTTGCCAATAACATTCTTGTTTTTCTCCTTATAATTTCTTGCTCTCTATCTGTTATCAATTTCCATAAAAGTTGCAAACCAATAAACATCAGCAGTGATATAGTCTGGAGCAGTCAGGGATGACAGTATGTAAGAGAAAATGATTGATGAGATTTTAATTGTGTGTGCGCACATGCATGAGAGCAAATGAGCATGCTTGTATCTCATTATTAAAGACATCATTTTTCAAAGGTCTCATATTGATTACTGTCGTGCAATTTAATTGTGGCTGTAAAATATGATGCATAATGTTTGAAACCGATGGCTGACTTCACCAGACTCTCATAATTCATCCGTATGTGTCATTTTAATGAAGCAGTAATTCTTCACCAGCTTGGCACTCTTAAAACGACTTATTTGTCCCTATAATTTGGTGTAGTAACATTACTCTTTCCTGAGGAGAATGGGCCCTGCTACCTGCTGCACAGATGGCTGATCACTTCTCTTTCATTATCTCTCCTGCCCTTAAAAAAAAGCCATAAAACAATTACAGCGAGAGCAATTAGAGCCACGCTGTCAACATTAAGAAGCTGAAGGTCGTAATTACTGCCGTGAAATTTGTGACAGCTTGGATGGCACCAAACCTTCTCCCACTTCTACATTTTTTGCTCTTTAACATCAAAATGTGTAACTTTAATAAGCTGTCGAGCCACATGAGTGGATGGTTTCTGTCATACGATTTTAAATAGGCAATTGTAACAAGTTAAATAAAATAAAATAAAAATTGACAAGTTAAATTAACCACTTTACCACTTTGTCAATATGTCATTACAGAGCTACATTTTCAGTGTCATTACTCTTGACACTTGAGTCTTGAGTGTCATATCCTTAAATCATTCTAATATGCTGATTTGATGCACAAGAAACACTTCCTATTATTATCAATTTTGAAAACAGTTGAATTTCTTAATGTTTTTATGGAAATCAAGATACATTTTTTTCTGAATTTTTTGATTAACAGGGAGTTCAAGATTTTTTTTTAATTTACATTTATTTACTGTCACTTTTGATTCAATGAAATGTTCTTGCAGAATAAAAGTAATATTAATTATTAGAGCTGTCAATTTGACACGTTAATTTAATTACTTAGGTATGGAAAAATAACGTGATTAAAGACCAGTACAGGTCATCATCCTAAATTTCATACAGTTTACTGTTGTCAAACATGATGCAGGGCAACAACTCACTGCATGATTAGTCCATTAAAGAAGTTATATGCCTCTAAAAAAAACCTCACCAACAGTGAGAGATATGTGATTTTATAGCTACAAAAGTTCAGTAAAGTTTATATTGTTATAGTTTAAACACAATATTGTCTGTTTTTGCATTTTGCTCATGAAAATATTACCTATTAGGCCAAAGTAAATGTTATGCATCTCTTACAACCGCTTTGATTTGTTTCTGAATGAATCCGCATTTTGAACGAATCGTGTGAACCAATGATCCAGCGGCCCATTCATAAAGAGAGACATTTACATCACTCCTGAATGAATCAGCGGTTTGAACAAATTGAATGCATGAATGAATGACTCAATGATTTACTCATAAAGACAGTTTAATTTCTCCTTTACAGTAAAAAAAATCATCCTCATTCATGTTCCATATTATATGTTAGCTGTAACCTAAATGTTTATGTGGAATACATTTTATATTGAATAAATAAACTATATATATATATATATATATATATATATATATATATATATATATATATATATATATATGTATATATATATATATATGTATATGTATATATATATATATATATATATGTATATATATATATATATATGTATATGTATATATATATATATATATATATATACATACATATATATATCTATATATATATATATATATATATATATATATATATATTTTTTTTTTTTTTTTTTTTTTTTTTTTTTATGATTTAATGTTTTAAGACTGCGTTCAGTACCCCTCCCTTTCTCAATGCATTGTGTGTTCCTGCATCAGTTTGTAATGTTGCATTTTATGACCTTTCAGGAATTCAGGAATGTGTATGTGACAAAAAAGAACTGGTGTTAATCAAAACACTGAAAGGCCCCCTACACAATCCCTACATCTCTAAAATCAGTGGTGGTGTGTGTTTGAAATGGCCCACGGTGTCACTGTCTCCTCGTTAGAGTTGTGTGTTTATCAGAATGGCTTTCTCCTTTCATTCAGCGATGCTCAGGGGCCTCATGTTAAATTTATAGTGCCATTGCTCTCTCTTATGGGCCTAAATGTCTTCTCTGAATGAGAGGGAAGTCGCTCCATCAGTATAGGCCATCAGTGCTAACGTTGATTGATTCTAGGTCCTAGGATATTTGCTTTGCCTGCTCAGTCACCCATGACTAGAACGCAAAATGGCACCATGTGTTTCTACAGCCCTCTGCAGGTTCTGTCTCATCGGACTGGGCCTCTGCACGCAACGACAACATGCATTTCAGTGGACTTCTGATGGATTCATTATTATTTATTTATCTTTGATAGCGACAATGCGTATCAGACTCAGCTGAGTTGAGCTAATTGAAGTGTCTCCCTCTGACTGAATGCTTAAGTGAGTTTGGCAGAGCAATCCAGCCTCTTCGTTTCAATGAGTGCCGCCAGCTGAAGCTCCTGCAGATGGTACGGACTCTCCCTCTCTTTTCAACCGCACCATTCATGGACAATTGCTGCCGCTATTTTCTTCCCTCGCTATTGACATGCTCAATTACAGTCCAATTAGTTGGTTTCTGGGAGTCGACTTCCAAACTTACTATTTTACCAGAAACGACTATTTTTGGCTCGGCGTGCTAGCGTCTTCAGTATCAGAGCTCCAGTCTCTGACGAATGCTGGCGTCAAAGTAAATTGAAGTGTCTGAAATAGATGCTAGTTAGATGAACGCAGGGCTTTTGAACAGATCAGAATCAATAAGACTTTAGCAGACATGATGATTAAATAACAAAACATCCCAACTTTGTTCAAGTTTTTGTTTGTCTTTTTCATGCATCTGTTTTGACAGGCAGAACAGTACAGTTTGCACTGCAGGGAAATATTGTTTCCTGAATACAACAGGTACAGAGAGCATCATAAATAAGGGAGGATATCTATAATCTTTCCCATAATCTCCTTAGAGCAAAGATGATTGCTACATATGAGATTGAGCTCTCAGATTTATTGCTATTTTTTTTCTCTTTTTGTGGCATCTGTTAAACATGTAAAGATCGATTATTGTCTCTATGCTTTAAATCCCCTGGTTAGAATTCAGGTAGGCGACTTCAGCTCAGTGTGAAATATTGAATTTCTGTGCCCCAGCAGTTCTGCATGTGATAAAAGTGCTGCTAAACTGTGGTAATGCCTCCCTTCTCTCAAAATACCCACAATGCACCCTCAAAGCCTGTTGTATGAGAACAGAGAAACTCTGTCTAGACAACAGGGAATGAGTCTGAGAAACAGTCGAATTCCTTACACACTACACAAGAAAAGGATGTTTTTACCATGCAGTGGGGAAATGAAATTAAGTAAGGCACAAGCAAATACACACCTCAACAGATTTACAGACAAAGAGCTCCATAATCAATTAATGCAAAATTGTTTATTTGTAAGCTCCTCTGCATCAGCCAGGTGGTCAATTCTTATACGTCACCAGAACATTGTCAGAGCTTCCTTTGACAAGCTTGGAGTCATTTCAGCAGTCTTTATTAAGGTGCAGTTACATGCACCCAAATGGAAGAATGGATTTTGCCAGGAATAATTCGCAAACATCACACCTTTAGATAAGATGAGGGATAGTGATATTTATTTTTTATGTTGTTATTTTTACAACCAAGCACAAACCAAGGCTCCACAACTGATTTCACTGGTCAAGTCAATCATGCAGTCATGCAGGGGTAGGCCTATTTTGCAGGCCTAGTTGTTTCAGTGTTGTGTGGGTGATCAGCACTGCAATTAACATGACCAATGAAATCTTAAGAACGGGCTGCGTGTTGGGGTTTGCATTCTAGATGGACGTCAAAAGAGAATCTTTCTGCAGGTAACATCAATATGCCAGAAGGTGGTGGTAACAAGCAATTGTTTTTATGAGTGAGTGACTGATTCATTTTTTTCCCAAGTGATTAAGTGAAATGGATTAATTCAGGACCTAATTAAATTACTGATTTTATGAGTGAGTCTATGAATAATTTCTCAACTGATTCTTTCAAAACAATGATTTCATCAGGACTGAAAGTGGGTGATTTTATGAGTGACTCATTGAATCAATTATTAAACCATTCAACCTTTCAAAAACAGTGATTCATTCAGAAACGAAACAACACTTCATGTTGCTCTGAAACTCATTGGAAGAATAAGCTGGGGCTTTATCTAAAACTGCTGGCAATTTTGTGTCTAAAGTTACTTGACATTAACTTCTTATCTTGTTTATTGACAGAGTTGTAAGGATGAAAAGTTAAAAGCTCAGACCAGTCAATCTTTTTTGCAGATGGAGAGAGAGTGAGAGAGATGATCTTGTAGATTTTACCCCTCCTCCGTCCCTCATTTTCAGTTATTCTTCCATCATTTTCCCCCAGTCAAAATCCAAATCAGCTGGTATTGTCCTTCTTCTGAGTGGAGATTTCTAACGTATGTTTATTTCAGTCACTCTATTCAGTGCTCTCCATCACTTATGTGTCTTCACAGCTCAACAGATTTCTTTTGATGAACCCCAGGCAGTGAATGAATGTTCAGTTGAAGTCATTCATTCGCCACTGGAGTGATCACGTACTAAATGCAATTTTCCCCGCTAAGTAAAAATGGAAGAACGATGCACCTTACAAAAGTTTTCTTTTTCATGCTAGTTCAGGGATCAGTGCATCTGCAGCTACATCATGACCTCTTGTTTACCTCCCAGCCCAGAAGAAATGTTTCTCTGGCTGCACACAGGGTTGTACAAAAACAAAAACAAGCAAAAACACGTTTTTAGATTTAGTTTTGAGTTTAGTTATAATAACTACTAACCCTGCATGGAAATGTATTCAGTTCATTATGTTTTTAAATTAAATAATAGAACAAAAAACATGACCAATATTAGCATTTTTACCATTAACTATTCAAAATAATTTTAGTTCAAATCAACCTACAGTCATGGGCAAAAATATCGGCACTCTTGGTAAATATGAGCAAAGGAGGCTGTGAAAATTAATCTTCATTGTTAATCCTTTTGATATATTATAAAAAAATAAAAATATAAACTTCCATTGGATATTAAGAATTTAAAATGGGGGAAATATAATTATGAAATGAATCAATTTTTGTGCACCCCTAGAAATTCTTTTGAGTTACATTTTTTTAAAGTATATTATAAGACTCTCAAAAGACCACAGCAGGAAAACTGCAAAAAAAGCTGATTCTCGGGGTCAGAAAACCTAAAAAAAAAAAAAATGGTCAAAAAGTACCTACATCACCACATGTTGTTTGGGAGGGTTTCAAGAAAAATTCTCCTAGCTCATCCAAAAACAAACTCCAGCACAGTCAGTTATGAGACATGACTGAAACTTCAAATGGGACTGCCTTCTATAGATGAAACTAAAAATGAGCTTTTTAGCAGCAAACACTCGAGATGGGTTTGATGAACACAGGGATAAAAAGTACCCCATGTGTACAATTAAATATACAGCTATATTTTTTATGTCGTGGGCCTATATTCCTGCTGGAGGTCCTGGGCGTCTTATTCAGAAAAATGGCATATTTGATTCTATCAAATACCATCAGATAAAAAATAAAAAAGTGACTGACTCTGTTATAAATCTTACAATGGGCCATGTGTAGATCTTCCAACCGTACAATAATACAAACACAAACCTCAAAAACAACACAAAAATGGGTCACTGGGCACAAAACCAAGCTTCTGCTATGGCCATTCCAGTCCTCTGACCTGAACCCTATAGAAAATGAGTGGAGTGAACTGAAGAGGAGAAGCTGGGAATCTGAAGGGTCTGGAGTGATTCTGGATGAAGGAATGGTCTCTGATCTCTTGTCAGGTGTTCTCTAACCTCATCAGGCATTAAAGGAGAACATTTAAAGCTTTTAAACTGGCAAATGAAGGTTTAAAAAAGTATTGATTAAAATGGTGCCGTTAATTGTGGTCAATGTGTATTAGAGAAAAACATTTATTTCATAATGATATTTCTCCCCATTTTAAATTATTATTATCCAATGAAAGGTTAGATTTTTGTGAATATTTTTAATACAAGATCAAAAGGATTCTTTGATTATATTTACCAAAGGTGCCGATATTTTTGGCCATGACTGTATCTCATGTGATGTAGTTTAACATTCACTGTGCCCTAGAGCTCTCTATTTGATTTCACCAAGAACGCTTGGCTCCCTTGTCTTCTCCGTATTGAGAAATAATGACGAAATGTACCACAATTATTGAATAATCTGAAGCATATTGTCATGATGTTGTATGGTGGCCTCTTTAGAGCTAACGTTTGCTTAGAGACAATATGAGGGGTTTTGCTGTAGTTATCCATAATCAGCTTTCTGTTGTTGTTTCCTTTTCCCTCCACGGTTCTCCTCATAGGCCCGCTCATGGGACCCTTGTTGTGAAATTAGTTCTTTAACACTTTATTGTATCAAATTGAACACAATAAGCAAACTGAGTTAATGCTAATGAGTGCCTGGTATAGGTAAACATACTGAATCCATTTAGCTTCATTGTGTGGCGTGAATTTTCTGTAGAGGGTTGTTTGTATGTGCTCAGTGGAGTTCTGCATTAACCTTTTCTATAAAGGCCATATTAAATCTCTTTATTTCCAAACAAACTGCTGTAAATCAATATTCATATTCAACACAGTTATGATGCTGTACCTGCAATCACCACTGTTGGACTGAACTCGGGTGAACTTGCGTTATGAAAATGAGAGGCAATTATTCAAGCTTATCAGCAGTCAAATCAATGAGAACCAGGAGCAATATACCCCCCAGGATCAACTCATGGTTCTCCAGCAATAATTTGCACAGACACCTACAGTTTTCCAGAAACTCTGTTTCTGGTAACTGTTTTTAGAAACGGATAAACTCACATTGATTATTGTATTGGAGGCATCTGAAACACATGCATAATATATATGAATTTTTGTGACATTCAAATGTTTCTGAATCCTTTTGGGTCCATGGGATATTGAATTCATATAGTTAATAATTAAATGCTATTACATTTATTAACAATATAATTCTGTTCAGTTTGATTTCTGCATCACATTCAACTCATTTAAAAGGGTTCTTTCACCTCACCCAAGCCTAACTTTTAAATGCTAAAATGAATGAAAATTCTGTCATCATTTAATCAATATTTAATCCAGTGGTTCTCAGTTACAGTCCTCGCGTACTACAGCTCTGCACATTTTGTATCACTTATCACTTCAGAAGATGTTCTATTAGACTGTAAGTGCCCTGCAAAGTGGACATCACTGGATAGTCTGCCATGATTCCAGTTCATAGAGAGCATATATGTTCCATTTTAAAGAGGTATATTATGTCACACTTCTCTATGACGTTCCATTAAGTTGTGTGTGAAGACGTTGTAGATCCCAATATGTGATGCTGCTGCTGGGCAATCAACCCTGGTTGTGGAGTAAATGAGGAAATATATAATGGTAATATAAACGACTCATTCAAAGCCCAATGAAGGCATACTGCCAGTTAGTGAAAGAGGCTACATTTGCGCACTCATTTTAAAATGGCATACATTACATACAGTTTACAATTTGGATTATTATTTTTTAAGATCCTATGAGTCCTGATAAATGCAATTTAAACTATTTCTGAAGTGCTTCTTGTTGGAAAGCACTTCCAAAAAAAATTTTTCCCCCCTCTCTGTTCTGTTAAAAGCTGTTAAATTATTAAGCAGTGTGTCAAGTAGTTTTTTATCATTGGTGATGACTGGGAGGTGCTCTGGGCGTATATTTTTCTCTCTTGGTCTTCTTCCCTGACATGATGTATGTTGCAAAGTGAAAGTAAAAGTTTCACGCAAGTTTGTCACATTCTAACAGGAAAGAGTTCTGTGACTTTATTTAAAATCAACACTTTCTCACATAATGCAGTGAAGCAACCTGTGCATAGAATGAATAATCGATTTTCGAGTCATTGATATCAACCAATTCAGCACCACCTCCATGGACAGCACCTGGTGATGTTGCATGTAAAGGCTGGTTTATACTTCTGTGTTGAACCTACACAGTAGCCTATGCATAGATGCACATCCTAAACCAGGCTATCGCCATAGCCTGATGTGCACCTCTCCAAAAATCTACACAATGTTGATCTGCCGTGGTACAGGTCCTTGTGGAGATTGAAAGAATACCATCTTCTCCTGTTCTGTTGTTGTCTCCTTTTGTAGTTTTAAATAATGATTTAATTATTTGATATTTATTTGCCACTATCATGGCTAGAATGCTTCTCTAACAAGTTGTTTCTTCTCCGGCTTTCGTCGTAGTACTGCAGGTAACCTCCTAATAGTTCAGGGAAAACGCCTAGAAATGGTACACCTTTAGTTAAGGCATACCTTTAGAGTCTTTGTAGCGTGCTAAGACACAGTGTTCAGGCTGATTTATACTCGACGCATCTGCACTCACTTCACATGCCGATGTGCATGGAATTTTTTTTACTTTCTTCACAGCTCCCCATCCAAAGATGCATGAAGGCAATTCTAGCTGAACATGCACATCTGTGCCGGCATTTGTGTGAAACAGAAGCAGTTTAATGTGAAGTTCAAACTCCATCAGGTGCTTTTGTTGGAAAACAATGCATAGTTATGAGGGGCCTTACAAGACTTAATTCATTCTTGCGCTCTCACACACATACATTCTCCATTCACATACATATATTCTTGCTTTCACACACTTACATTCTCCATTCACATACATATATTCTTGCATTCACACACTTACATTCTTCTTTCAAATACATATATTTTTGCTTTCACACACTTACATTCTCCTTTCACATGCATATATTCGTGCTTTCACGTACTTACACATTCATACATTTCTACTCTTACACACACATACATTCTCCTTTCATATGCATATATTTTTCCATGTCTTCTCCATTTTAAGTGTATCTCTGTGGCAGAATTACAGCGCCACATGCTGGTCTGGCATGTATACTACATCGTTTTGTGGTTTCGTGTGGACGCAGATATTTCTTGAGACAAGGAAAAAAAAGATCGGATTGGGGAAAGCTCGAGGTCAGCTCCCGCTCTCTCTCGTGAAGCCAATAAGGAAGTGACTAAAACTGTAATTTATCGACTGGCCGCTTGAGGCTGGCTTCAAAAGGGAGTCAGTCCCATTGACTCCCCATGTTAAAGTGCCCAACTTTACAGCAGAAAACAACATATTTACAGCCTGGTGCAAAAATTATTTTGGTCTATATAGCTAATTTTGCCCTTGATGACAACTGTGAGGGGGTGAATTTTTTTATCTTAATTATATTAAGCCTTAAAGTTCTGCAAAATTAAGGGCTTGGCCACTTGACTGACAGGTGGATTGATGCTGCTGTCATCGCTGTCAAAATAGATGGGCGTGGCTTCAGCAACCAGCTCCCGCCCTTTTGCCCATTTTTTGATTGTCCGGGAGCGTCTCACAGTGACACACTGCCAAGATGGCGACGGCCCGCTCACTTTGAGCTTCAAAAACACTCTTCAGGAGTCTACAGGTGACCTCACGGACACTACGTCCATATTTTTATACAGTCTATGGGGAAGCTCTGTCTCTGTGTGGACGGGCAGAAGAAGTAACGGGTACTTACGGTTATGGATAGAAATGTAGCGGAGAAAAGAGTACAATATTTGCCTCTCAAATGTACTTGAGTAAAGTCATGAGTACTCCCCAAAAATGATACTCAAGTAAAGTACAGATCCCTCAAAATTGTACCTCTACCATGTAACTTTAGCTACATTTACCTCAGAAAAGCCATTGAATGGCAATGGCTCAGTAGTCACCTAGAAAAAATAAATACTCTAAAGAAGAGAAGTTTAATATATAAATGCACTACATGCACTATATGTAATAAATATATACACTTATATTTCACACATTGATGTATTCTTGTTCTGTCAATTTGTGCATATACCTATAAATATTAACAAGCTCAGGCTGGGGTAGAGCTGCTTGGCACCTTGTGAAGTCATTAAATGTCTCTAAAAATTAAAATATTAAATTTATAAAGATGATTATAAATATTTTAGATTCAAGCTTTTGATCCTATAGCATCATTGTAAGACTGATGATAATGTCATTCCAGCAGGATGGACATTATTATGTCAAAATAAATGTAGTGCTTCTTGCATTCATTCATTTTAAAGGCACAGCCAGATGGTTAAAAATCACACGCCCCCATAATCCCACTGTGATTACAAAAAGCAACACAAAATGCACAGATGTAAACCATTTAACCTGCAAGATATATCTGTCATACAGTCAATATGCCTGTCCCCCATACTGTACATATAAATGCAAGAGACAAATGATGAAACATACTGGTTGAGGATGAGCGAGGGATTTTAAATCTGTTGCAGCTGATCAAATGAAACGGCAGAACAATCGCATTATCAGGACAAACTATCGGATTAGTGATGCTGAATGACATTTCCTCCTAAACTGATTTATGTCTGTTGTCGTCTACGGGAATTTTACGCACACACAGCCGTGAGAACAGGCCTGAACATAACATGACACTGACGCTCCAGCAGGACTCTGAGAAACTGCCAGCTGTGTTCTGTAGCACACTCATTTTGTTTAGTGATATATTGCCCTTTAAGGCTAGTAATTTTTAACTGTCCTGATTACAGTAAATATGGAATAAGTGATTAAAGATATACTGTAGGTTAATTTAAATAGATCTAATGCATCACTGTACTGGCTGTTTAATATTGCACTTTGTGTTTACATGTACTGTAACTCATCTAAGAGCAAATATTACTAGTTTCAGCCAGTCCAGCTTCCTATTTCACACTTACACCTTATCTGTGTGATTCCAGCTACAGACTATATGTGTCAGACAGCGAGTGACATCACTGACCATGAGCTGCATCCTTTTATAGACTCTAACATACAATTGAATCTTAAATTAGAGGTTTAAGATTCAATTGTATTGACTCAAACTTTTCAGTCCAAGCACCACCTTTGATGTAATCAGAACATGCAAGTACCAAAAATAATGTTCTCAAATTTTTTTTTTTTCTAAACTGAGAAAATCAATGTCTGTTTCAGCTATTTATTTATTTTTTCCTTTTCTTAAAAGTGCTTGCAACTGCTCCGTCTGGTTTAAATATTGATACCATGCTCAAAGCTGAGTCAGTCAAAAGAAAGCCTTTATGGTGTCAAGCATCGTTACTCTCAGGCCAAAAAGAATAATATCTCGCCTGTTTTGTCTTCTTAGCACACAAAATAAAATTGTGGTGAGCAAACTTCTAAAACTCACAAAGTTTGCATGAAAGATATGCATATGTCAGAAATTAGACATTAGACATGTATAATTGCTAAATATCATTATACATAATTTAAACATACTACTGGTCTGTAAATTATTTCAATACATTTGTACAGTTAATTTATAAGTCTCTTATGCAAAGACTGCATATATTTGATCAAAACAGTAATATTGTAAAATATATATTTAAAACATCATAATATAAAATAGCATTTTGTTTAGAATTCTTTGATTAATAGAAGAGCATTTATTTGAAATAGAGGTCGGTTGTAACAATATAAATATAATTTTATTGTTATTTTTGAATAATATTAATGTATTGTTGAATAAAGCATTAATTAAAAAAAAAAAAAAATATATATATATATATATATATATATATATATATATATATATATATATATATATATATATATATATATACTGTATAGTTCAGTCATGAAATGGTGCAGACTTTTGTAACAATGTCAATTTAATGATCAATTTAATCTGCATTAATAATAAAAGCATTCATTTCTTTAAAAAGAAAATTGTACCTGAAACTTTTGAATGGTAGTTTTTAATATCTTTCAATTTTATAATTCCTTCTCCTATACGTTTTTCCTTGCCACAGCTGCACTTGAATTGCTCGCTTCTGTTTCTGAAATGATTGGTTAAAGCACTGTACAGTGCAGATGACTAGACCTACAGCCATTAAACAGCCTGTTTTCAGTGAGGTGACTGCATCTGGCTGTGCATTCGCCCACTAAGGTCTGATTTATTCTGTCTCTCCCTCATCACAGCCTTCTAACAAACCTCCTCTGCTGTGGCCACTGTAACCCGTCTGTCCTCTGCTCTACTCATGCATCACTAACTGATGCAAGCACACATCTGAAAAAGAAGTTTGACCAGCGAGGAAACAGGCGAAGAGAGAAAGCCTTTGCTCAGACTGCAGACCATTGCTCATCTCTCCTCTCCAAGTGTGGTTCTGATTGGGCGGGCGCTTTGCTGCACACGTGTTATGATGGCTTTTGTCTCCTGAGGTAACAGAATAAAGGCAGACAGCTGGAAGCTCAGCCCAATATTCACCTGTCACACCGGGCTGCCTGTGACAGGCTCCCCTGCTGCCACAGAGCCACCGCAAAGAAATGATGCTAAATTAGGATGCTGCTTCGCTCTGTTGTCTTTGCTAGAGATCTCTCAGAAAGCTCAGATATTCTCAGCGAGCTCAGTGCGGATAACGACTTACTGTTTCACAGCTCTTAATATTGCGGTAGTATAGCCTCTACCGGTCCCTGTGCCTGCACGCACTGTTAGCGCTTGGCCTGGTAATAAGAGGGATTCGGTCTGAATGACAGTATCGTAATTGTATTTGTGGGACAGGCGTAATTGGCCTAGGGTCACGTTTAACTTGGCACTGTTAGTGCTCATGGCGTTTCCATAATGAATATGCAGAATCACTTCAAAGGACAAGAGAGATAGCATTCTCTCTTAATGGATCCATTTTTAAAGCAAAGTTCAGGCCATCAACGAAGAATACAGAGGCATTATGTTTTATTGACAGTGGCTGTTGTTGGCGTACGTGTTTGGCAAACCGAGAGCGAGCGAATGAAGGTGAGGGAGAAAGGAAATGAGAAAAAGAGAGCAAGAGAAAGGCACAGAGAGGGTTGCGGGATGTTTGTAAGAGAATTGATTTTGCTCATACATTTTCGCCGACAACAAGGAAACAGACGAGGAACCCAACTAATAGGCTATTAGAGTGGATTCTCCTCCAAGGGCAGTGCTCAGGTTTGTGAGGTTTAAAACAAGGATCTGTTAATTAGAGGGTTGCACAGATAAAAATAAGAAGCTTCTATCCCTCATTTCCACATGGCACAACCATTTCAGTGCTCTTGCAATTGCTTTTTCCTTTAATTTGACTTCCTAATAGAACAAGGTTTCAGTGGTATACCAACACCAAGATGAATTTATCAAGCAGATTTTATAATATTGCAACATATAATTAATTAAATATGCAGTGTGTTTAGTAGTACTTAAAGTAGTTGAAAAGGTAATTTTGACCAGTAGTTGATTGTGTGATTTACATATTTTATACACAAAATATTTAGCAAACAAAGTCAATGCAGATTCAACTAATTTGTATTTGTGTGTAAAACACAGCATGGTTCCTGAATTAATTTAGTTCCTTTTTTTTTTTTTTTTTTCATTTCTTTATGAGTCTGTGTTTGAACGAATCAGATGAGTGAATGATTCCACAACTAACTCATAAACACTTTGTCATAAATATGTTCCATTAGTTTCTGTTTCATGGATTTGTAGTTGGTATTATTTAGTTCCTGTGTTCCTGTGTTCCACAGTCTATGGTTACTGATATGATTAGTTCTTTTAGTTCAGCTGTGTGTAGTTAATTACCTTCATTTGCTATGTACGTAAGTTCCTCTGTTCCTACCTTCAGTTGTCGGTTGTTGCTTCTGTTCTACACATTTACAATGTTACATCTATCACTGTTACTTCATTAAACATCTACACTGTTGCATTCTGTCGGACCTGAGAGTTTGACTCCTAAGGTTGTATGTTCGGTATTGATCGGACCAGCAATACCACGACTGATGTGCCCTTGAGCAAGGTCCCGAATCCCCAACTGCTCACCGGGCACAGCAGCATAAATGGCTGCCCACTGCTCCAGGTGTGTGTTCACTGCTGTGTCTGTGCACTTTGGATGGGTTAAATGCAGAGCATGAATTTAATATGTCCCCTTCATTGTGTGTGTGTGTGCACGCATGAATTTTGTGCATGCAAAACTATGCATTTGAACAGTCAACAGCAAATACTTAAACTAATAACAAAACATACTTACAGTAGCTGATTCAGAAGTGCCAGATTGTCGTAGTAAAGTCAGAATAACCTCCTCTCCTAGGTTCATAAAATCTGTTGCTGTTCTGTTGTAAGTAATCTTGAAGATTCCTAAATGCATCTACTTTCTGAAAGCCAAATAAAGTGCTTTTGCTTTCGCCTAGATACACACATCATCTCCCTGACATGACTGCTTCAACACTAACTGGGTTACTTTTTTTGCATTAACATCTGGGCGGCACTACACAAATATTTCTACATAGAGACGTAGACGTGTGGGGGGAGGGGTGTTTGAATGAGTCATTCTAGGGAGGCGTGGCAGAGTTTTAACTTTGATAAAGTATATATTTTTGAATTTGAGACATTATTTTTTGCAACTTTACAGAAGTTCTTCATGCACCAAGAGCTTGTAACACTCCAAAGAGAAAGAAAAAATTGAAATTGCATCATATGACCCCTTTAATATGTTCATTTTCATGCCAATAAGTCTGTCTCCTCAAAGCTGTTTTTTTTCTCCTCACTCCATCTTCATCTCTCTACCGGCCTGCTTTAATTTAGCCTCATTTTCTGTTGCTCCATCACTCTCTTTGTGACTCTTCCTTTACTCATCCTGTCACTTTTGTTACATTCTCAGGTTCCCTCTTTATTTTCTCGTCTCCCTTGCGTACGCATCCACTCCATCTCTGTCTCTCTTTTTGTCCCTTTTTTTATCCTATGTCACCTTCACTGCTCCCTTTCACAATCTTTTTATGACTCGCTGATGTATTTTTCCTGCTTATTCAGATTTAACATTCTACTCTTCCCTCACCCTGTAATTTTTTTTACTCCTGGCAGTGTTCTTTTGCAGAGGCAGTCAGCGTGTGCTGCGTTTAAAGATGAAGACGCACGGCACATTCACTCTCACCCTGACGCATTTCTGAACATCATCTCGTACCTCACAGCTCTCCCTTTTCCCAGATGAGAAACAATGAATCAGTAGGAAAACCAATCAGCTTCTTGGTTAGAGAGACAGAGGTAGACAGAGCTAGACATTTTTATTAATGAATATAATGCATGACCAATAGAGAGAGTAATCAAAAGAGATGTTTTGTGAGTATCATCCTTTCTGAATCAGTGGAACCGAGGAAAATTCAATTTTTAATCAAATAACCGCTTCAGTTATCCAAAAAAAAAACTGGTTCATTACTGTTCTGCTAAATCATGTTTGTAATTATATTTGTAAAGCTTGCTATTTGATCCATTTTATTAAGGCTTTTATGATTACAAAGTTATTTTGATAAATCCTCTGACTTTCCCCTGACTTTTCTGTCCTTGCGGGACACTCATGAATTGATAATTACTTCTTCTTTGGGAGATCAGCTTAGACCTGCTAAGATCAGCAAATCACCTTAGGCTAGTTTAAACATTTTAAGGTGTCATCGTTACACGTTACATGTACTTACTATTATAATAACAATTAAGTATGCATAATTACATGCAAGTAACCATAAGCCAAATCCTAACCATATAGTACATACATGTAGTTAAATAATATTACTCAGTACTTATATGCATAATTACACTGTAACAAGGACACCTTAAAATAAGTGTAACCCATTATTATTATTATTATTTTAGCATTAATAATCACAGCGTGTTTAAACAAAAAAGCACCCTTATGACTTCATTTGGATGTTGTAGCAATATTGTTAAGTTGATATGTTCAGATTAGTGTTATTATAGTGATTTAATACATCAGTTACTTAATAAAGAAATAAACTAATGCCCATTTTTACTCTGAGCTGAATTAAATCCAGTCCTTTAAAGGCCAGTATTTGTACAGAGAATTTACACGATGTAATGATCCAACATGAGGTGCTGCATTATAAAATAAAATAAAAAAATGTAATCAGAAACACAATTTGAAGGCGATTAAAAAAATAAATGTTCTCAAAGTTTGAGCTGATCTCCATCCAGAATGGAACTGAGGACTGATGCTTTTATATTCCACCTCAGTTAATGAATTTGAATTGAGGTAGAGAACATAATATCAAAATTTGAATTAGAATTTAAGGAAGTACAGAATTGAAACGAACCAAATTTCAAAAGCAAATAAAATAACTGCAATATGTTAAATTTCATTGATATATGCAAGTAAGTTTTGTAAAAAAAATATTGTGGATACAATGTGCATTCAAATCACTTTAGATGGAGCAAGATGATGATGTGCCTTTACAGTACATTTTTTTAACTACTACTAAATGATGAATAAACAATGCACATAATTGTGTATTTTTGAACTTGTATTTCTTTTATTCAATCTAAGGTCCTGTATATGCAACATTGCTGATTTTGTACTATTTGAATGATGGCTTGACAAAGCCTCTTCTGAATGTCTAAAATGTTTGATAAGTTTTGAAGTTTGAAGGTCTTATAGTCCTTATAGACTATAAATATATATATAGAGAGAGGGGGGGGGGATTTTCAATTTGTGAAATTATGAGATCTATTTTCACACAATATGAACGTCTCTGAAGTAATAAAAACAGGTAACTTCATTTCAAATGTACGTTCATTAACCTAATTAGCAGTTCTGGCACAACTTGCTAATGATTTAGCGGTGGGGTGCCACGCTGGTGTTCAGCATGCAAACAGTTGATCTGTCATAATTTTAATGTTCGGAATAACAATATAAACATGCAAATTCCTTTGGGCTCAATAATCAAACTTAATTATCCAATTCCATCATTGTGCAAGAAAGCCGCCACCTCCCACCCAACACATGTTTCTCCAGGAACGCTCTTTCAGTCAGCTGTCAGGTGTGAGAAAAGAAATGTATCAAACCCAAACAGTGTTTGAAAGAACATAAATCAAACAGGCTGTGCAATAAGGTGGAACTGTCTCGGCTCAGGAGCTGTTGCTGGGTTTCAGTTAAAGTCCAACAGAAGCAAGACTGCCTGGTGACATGTCAGGTTTATGTGGAGGTGGCTGGTGAGTCTTCTCTGAATGGTCTTGGCTCTTTCAGTAGTGATTGACCAGGATTCAATGTTCTGCTGGCAGTACCAGTGAATACTCTGCTGTGTTGCTTTTACAGGCTGTCACTCGTTCGACATGGTCACAGCCTTAAATGGCTTAGTATCCAAAAGACTCACACTAGAGTGTCTGATAGTGTATGCATTAAAACAGGTTGCAGACAACTGAAAGACACTGGACAGCCAGCATGGGAAATCCAGACAGGAGAAACTGATTAAGCTGTCTGGGTATCTGGAGACACCACACACACACACACACACACACACACACCTCTACATAAACATTTGCATGCATATGCTGACCACCACATGACCTGCATTCTTGCAGATGTCAAGTTTTGACTTAAAAGTCCACCCTGGAAAGTTTTATATGTTTTCTTTATATAAATCAGAAACTGGAAACCAAAGCATGGACAGTGGATTTCAGCCATTGTTAAATAATGTCATAAAATTTTTTTTTTTTTAAAAGCCTATTAAATTTCTTGTATAAATTCACCATAAAAAGTCATGGCCTTGTGGTTAGAGAGTTTGACTCCTAACCCTAGGGTTGTGGGTTCAAATCTTGGGCCGGGAATACCACAGCTGAGGTGCCGGTGAGCAAGGCACAGAACCCCAAACATGGGTGCTGCAGTGTAAAAATGGCTGCCCACTGCTCCGTGTGTGTGTTCACTGCTGTGTGTGTGTACTTTGGATGGGTTAAATGCAGAGCACAAATTCTGAGTATGGGTCACCATACTTGGCTGAATGTCACTTCACAAAAAAAAAAAATGGCGATAATGTTTGTATTAAGGAATGACATATAGGTGCCTTTATTATTATTATATTTTTTCAGGCACAGCGTATTTAATTAAATTATATAATATTAATTTAACCAATTTACTTGTATTCTCAAAATCTGCTTTTTACTTTTTTACCACTGCCATAAATATCAAGTGGCTCGATAGAAAGCCACCTGATAAATCAGAGTTCATCAGAAGTGGCCTGTTCATCAAACATTGACAATATTAATATATAGATGTGCACAGGGACGTATACACACAGACGAAATGTTAAAATAACAAAATGAAAGGCAAAATACTCTAGTGTACATTTCTAAAAACAATAAAAAAGAGAAGAAACTAAATAATTTATATAAAATATGATCATATGTGGTGTTAGGCACGGAATGTTCTTTTTACAGGTTTTTTATTTTCAGCATAAATTACATGATAATTCATATTAATCACTCACACACACACACACACACACACACACACACACAATCTTTACTCAGAAATTGCTAATAAATTTCTCAATATTTTTATTAAGTTAAAAGAATTAAATACTATTGTCCAATTATCTGTATTATTTACTTATATTTTTAAAATGTAAATTAATTGATTTATTTTTTTCAGCGTACAAGCGTAAAATCCCTATCATACATGATCGTCAGCAAAATAGCAAAACAGGACAGTGAATAAGTACATAAGTATTATTTTCTAAGAACTTTTTTTTTTTAAGTGCTTAAAATTAAGTTGGTGGAGTTAGAGGTGCAGGTTGATGTGGGCTGATATTAAGAAATAATAAGGCTTGGTTCTAAAAGCAGCACTTTTCATATTTGCATTCATTTATATTGTATATGGGTGAGTTGTACTTTCCAAATCAATGGAGAAATTTGTGACAGACAAATGTGGGAAAATTCTATCAAAGGTTACTAATGTTAGAACGTGTTAAAGATGTTAAAGCAAAAGGTGTTACAACCACTCCTACCGATAAATCTCCTACTGATAAATTACAGTTCTGCAGCATTATTCTGTTATATTTTCTGATCAGGATCTCCGGCGCAACATTCAGGATGAGTATAATTGAACTCTAATCTGAACTGCAGTATTTAGATATTCATTCATTACTGACACAGTCCATAAATGCAAGCATCAAAAGATGGAAGGCTGTGCAATGGTGTATTCACCATTGAAAAAAAAAAAAAAAAAAAAGGACAACAACAACAAAAAATTATGCCACTGACAACCTCTTTCAAAGTGTAAAAAAGATGAAAACAGACTGTATTAGTGGAAGATGGCTGGGTGGTTCACTCTCATGGATCTCCCGGGCCGTTTATGACAGTTCTTGGCGGAGCCCAGATGGCGGTTCTCAAGCATCTTCTGTTCTCTGGGTTGAAACCAAACAGTCTCTTTTCCGTGTTAGCATGCTGCATGACATGAGTACAACTCAACCTCATTTATTGTATTTTCAGTTGTTTTTGTGATACCAAGCGCTTGGCTTGTCATGAATCGAACTAATAAATGTGTGTGTTTTCATCATGCAGCGATGGGATTTGCTGAATGATAAAATATGAGATGAACTCAACTGAGCATGTAGCATACATGCTGACTGCACACTACTGCTTAAATCATTTCAGATCTTGCTGATGAGGTTCACGTATTCTATTTTTTCTTATTAAATGTTATGTTCATTTATTTTTATGAAGATTGCAAGTAATAAATAGAATAGCAGATAAAGATACAGATAAGGTGAATTTGCTACATGATTGGTGCTCCTACAAAGTAAATTATATTTCAAGTAATACATAAGCTGAATAAGAAGTATTAAGAAAAGTGTGTGTGGGGGGGGGGGGGGGTAAAAAGCAAGACCCTTTGTAACTACTCATACATACAGATATGATACAGCAGGGTCCAAAAGTAATAATGAGGGGATTGAGAAAATTTGTTTGCCATATATAAATATATCTTACCTGACAAGCAACTGCCATCCGTTGTTTCATGAAGAAATATATGTTCATTTTGGTGGTTTAATGATAAGAATGTGTCACCACCTAGAGGAAGGGAGTTTAATTTGTCAAATTTGGCTTTTCACGGCAATGGCTGGAATAAGTTTTAAACCAGCTTAATTTTTAAGCCATTTTATTTACCATTTTCCCTCAGATTTGATGGATGAGTTGTAAAATCATCTAAATACTTTATAACACTACAATTGTTTTCATGTTCAGATTTCTCGGAAATGTGTGAAACACAGGAGAATAGGTGATGTTTAGGTTCAGATGTAGGTCTTGTTTGACTCGTTATTGACCGTACAAGTGATTATTTTCACTCTTTCCGCATTAGTATTCCACAGCTAACGTGAATGCCAGGCTCTTAATGATCTTGCTTGTGGAATGACATAATGAACTTATGACAATCCTTTCCAGTGACTTTCAGCAAACTAAACACCAGTATAACATTCTAATATATGACTACTCACTTTTCTTATTTTTCTAAATTCCAACTGTAGGATATTTGAAATCTTCAGCATTGCAATGTCTCTCCAGTGAATGTCTCTTTCACTAGACTTGCTCTTGAATATAAATTTGAAGAAACATTTCTAGCATTCTGACAGACTTTAGGTACACAAGTACTGCTGGAAATGCATGTTCTGGTTGTGAAAACAAATCTTTACAATGTGGGAAGATTTGGACATGTGTATCACCGCAGCTTTGTTAACAAATTCTGACTCTGGTTAGCACATATTTTCTGCTTTACAAGAAAAAAAAAACTATTTTATAACTATCCATATTAATATGTGAATATTTAGCTCACTTTGAATTATTGCATAAGACTTATATAAAACATACAAATGTGCATAAGAGTCCAAAGCTTATTCAGGGATTTTGTGTCTGGATCTTTACCACTTCCTCAAGCCATCTAACAAAACCTTGGTGCAAAAACATTTGTTCCTTATTATTTGAAGTCATTTATTGGCTGGCCTGAGGCTACACCAATGCAAGAACAAGCTCTCTAATGGGATCCGACTGTGAAAAAAAACCAGCGAGACTGAGAAAGAGAGGGCAAGACAGACACAGAGAGAGACCAGAGAGAGGAGAGGGGGGTGGACGAATGGGCTATATAAATCTGAGGTCGACTCTAGAAGAGAGTTTTTTATTACCATCGATTGCTTCAGGCTTAGCAAGTTTGTGTTTATGTGCTTCCACATTTACAGCTTTATATAAAGTGTATACTTCTTTCCAAACAGAGCTGAGATGTTCACATTTATACTGTTTGTCATGTGTGTTTTAATGTGGGGAGAGTTATGGCCACTGCAGGTACAGCTTGAGATGTCCTAAAAATCTTTATTATTGTCTCATCATGTTGTAAGGCAAACAGTGACTTATATTTGAATGTTTATGCTGTTTATTTGTTTATAGCAGTGGCGGTTCTACATTGAAATACACCCTGGGCGAGACCCCTTTCGAGCGCCCCCCCCAACCCCCCCCCCCCCCCCCCCCCCCCCCCCCCCACACACACACAAAAAAAAATTGCAAACAAAGTTCTGCACAAACAGCAATATTTTATTAGAACAACTGTTTTCATATGATGTGAGATCATTGCATGCATGTTTCCAATTTGCCATTCCTGCACTTGTTAAATTGATGTTCCTCTTGGAAAACAATTTGCAGTAGAAGCAAAAGAGGCTGTTGTTCTTAATTGAATAAATCAGCCAACTTCTTGCCATCATTTCACCACTTACTAATGTCTTCTTAAAATATTAGTAGTGGCAACTTCTCCCATTACTCTCATTCCTACGGAAAACAAAGCCAGGTGGCACTTTACTTGGTCCTCTGTGAACCAGCTCAGTCCGAATCCTGTCAGTCAGATGTGAGGGCCAGTGGGGCTCAGTGGGGGTTCAGCTCCAGGCATTTCTATCAGACAGCATATTGGCATATTACTCAAAACACATAGCAGTGAAAAACCCCCATGTCATCACATTGTTTAGAGCATAGAAACAAATAGTAAAAAAAATACATTGAAAAATTATATTTTATTCACGCTATGCTATGGTCACTGGGACTCAGTTGTTTAAAAAAATAAAATGATTTTAAATTATATGTATAGGCAAAAACAAAAACTTTTTGGGTTTCAGGATATTTTTCAACCAAAATTTGTATATCAATCTAACTTTCATGGAGGTGCCATTAGGTTACTGCCTCAAATTATACGCATGACACACTTTTAGTTATGACTTGTAAAACTATACTTAGGAAACTATACTTAGCATACTGTGTAGCAAATAAAATGCCGTTGGTTATTTACAGGGCCTAATGTTAAACCAACTGATGGAAATGATAACTGAACTTTTAACAGTTTTATTGCAAAGCACAATATTATAAATTAGATCTCGTGATTGAGTTGAAACCAAATTATTGTTGTATAAGCATTGCAAGCAAGCATCATAGCAAAAAGGCTAACACAGAGTTATACCCACCACCAATTAACATTAGCCCTTCATTCATGAAATGGATACTGTAATCATACAGAGACAATAGTTGCATACCTTTATCTTTTGCTCGTTTCTCCTCTTCTTCTTTTCTTTTTTTTTCGAAATTGGGCACCTGGCTTTGACCTTTTCTTCTCCATCTCTGTTTATTTGGCACTCGACAATCAACAGATTTCCCATCCCCCCAACTGTCACTCAGGACCAGAAGTCAAGACTAAACCAATTCACCTTGATGACCGCATAATCGTTTTGTATTACCTAGTTTCATTTGCAGGAACTATAGGCCTGTATTATAACATTATGAATGAAATGTGCGTTATTTGGAAGAAAGTCGAGGTGTGTGACTGACTTTAGCCTATTATTAATTATTTTACTAGTGTGGATCCCCCGTCCCCGTCCACCCCCGCCCTGCCCGTTCCATTTGAGAGAGACCCAGAGGTGAAATGTCGCACGCGCCTCTTGCCCCAACCCCTTACACTTCTCTCACAACACAAAACTTCAGTGGATATTTTCAGCAAGCAGGGGCGCCGGCAGCTGCAGGGAGCGCCAATTTGCCAATTCCACACACAGTGAAATTATATAAATGACGAAAAACCGCTTCGCGACACAGAGGATTTTTTGTTTATCTGCTCGTGCTGCCGCCCCCAATGTGTCACGAAAAAATGACGCCCCGGGCGGCTGCCCGGTTTGCCCGTGCCTAAAACCGCTACTGGTTTATAGAGTCTGCATAAGTTTACATACCCTTTTTACTATAATTTTATATAACCCTTGCTTAATCTGCAAGATGTTTAGCATTAAAAAAGATTCTAAAATAATTTAATTGTGCCATATATTTGTTATATATTTCAGGTAAAAAAAATTTATTAATTAAAAATATAAAATTACATAATTGATCTTATTAAAAAGATTGCAAATCCTTGGTTCTTAACATCTTGTGCTGTGTGGAACTAGATTTGTTCTGACAAAGATCAATGAAATGTTTCCAGAAACAAACAAAAATATTAAAATGAACACTTAATTTCATTCAGTTACATTTTTAGTGAGAGTTGTTTTAATTTTAAGTTTTTTTTTCTTCTTCTTTTTTTGACAAAGTATATTTTTGTTTGTTCTGGAAAAACTTTAGTTAATTATTATTAGCACAAATCTACTTCCATAGTATTACTTCCTTTAAAAAAAAGAAAGAAAAAAACTCTAGCAGTCTTCTGTGAGTCCAGATTGTCTAGAGTAATAAAAAAAAAATGTGTATAGTATAGGTATATATCGTAATATAGGGGAGAACTCAAATGTGCAGAACGTGCTGGGAAACAAAAGTATTTACAGGACCTGAAGTATTTTTGTCCAGATCAATGGACAGCATCACTGGTCCACACACAGCTCCATGTATATTATATTATATTATATTATATTATATTATATTATATTATATTATATTATATTATATTATATTATATTATATTATATTATATTATATTATATATCTTAAAACCTTATTCAAGGGGTATGTAAACGTATTAGTAGAATGTACTTTATAAAATGTCTAATTTACAGAGTTGCAGAATGGCATGAACACAGAGCTTGAGATGAAAGCCAATTACCAGCAAGCAATAGTACCGAAGGATGGTTTTCTAGTCAAGTATTAATTCTTTCCTTATTCTAAATGACACAGTAAAATATAAGTTTGTTCTGAGAATCCTTTTAGTCCAGAAATAAGCCTAATCTGCATCCAAGCCACTTTCTTAACACAGAGAGAAAATGTGTGCTGTTTTTTCAGCCTGTCTAACTTTCAACAGAGCTCCTTAATCTTGGACTCCCTCTTTCCCTCCTCTAGCAAAGTCTTCATCCGATATCTATAGTGAGTAATAAAGTAATTTGAGCCCAAAGCACTGCCAACTTCCTTTAATTCAAACTGTTTCAAGAGACACAATTTACCACATCTCAGCCGATTGTCCTTAGCGAGGCAGTGAGGGCCTTTTACAGAGCTGCTGAATGTTGCCATCACCCTGATTTGTGGTTCTGTTTCCACTCTGAATTACATTTACATTTATTCATTTAGCTGACGCTTTTATCCAAAGCGACTTACAATTGCTATATATGTCAGAGGTTGCTCGTCTCTGGAGCAACTAGGGGTTAAGTGTCTTGCTCAGGGACACATTGGTGTCACACAGTGGATTCAAACCCGGGTCTCCCACACCAAAGACGTGTGTCTTATCCACTGCACTAATTCTGGTAGCTCCTAGTATTCTGACTGCATGGTTACTATGCACACAAAACTAAAAATTCTGTAGCCATGTTCTTGTTGTACACTGTTAGCATTTGTTCATAGTCTGGTAGAATTAGTACAGGCTTGTCAGTTCCCCATCTGCACTGTGACTATGAACAAAAGCTTACAGTGTACAACAAGAACATGGCTACAGAATTTTTAGTTTTGTGTGCATAGTAACCATGCAGTCAGAATACTAGGAGCTCTGTTCTCATAAATACAACTTATTAGGGCCCGAGCACCGAGGTGCGAGGACCCTCTTGTATCTGCTTTGTTTTTAGGGCCCGAGCACCGATGGTGTGAGGACCCTCTTGGAATTGCTCCGTTTATTATTATTATTATTATTATTATTATTATTATTATTATTAGGGCCCGAGCACCGATGGTGTGAGGACCCTATTGGAATTGCTCCGTTTATTAGGGCCCGAGCACCGATGGTGTGAGGACCCTATTGGAATTGCTCCGTTTATTATTATTATTATTCCGCTTCTCCAAAATGAATCGCATTTTTGAGGGCCTAAACATGCTCAAAAAGTCACCAAATTTTGCACACGCCTCCGAACTGGCGAAAATTTACATCTGATATGGGTTTAGGAAGTGGGCGTGGTAAAATGGCTCGACAGCGCCACCTATGCATGTTCAGCGGTGTGCGCCTCGAGTTACATTTCACGTACATGTATGAAAATCGGTACAAACATGTAACACATCAATACCTACAAAAAAGACTCTTGGAGCAAAATTCTAAACCCAACAGGAAGTCGGTTATTTTTAATATTATGAGCAAATTTTGTGTCATTTTTGCCATTTCCATGCATTGTATTTTAACGAACTCCTCCTAGAGATTTCTTCAAATCAACACCAAATTTGGTATGCCTAATCTGAAGGCCTTTGCGATGTTAAATTGCGAAGCTTTTGAGTTTTCGTTAATGGGCGTGTCCGTGGCGGCCTGGCGAATTTTGATGATTCGCCATGAAACAGGAAGTTGCTGTAACTCAGACATACTATGTCCAATCTGCCCCAAACTTCACATGTTGGATGAGACTCTTGACCTGAACAGATCTACATGCCCATATTCAGTTATAGTCATAGCGCCACCTATTGGCAACAGGAAGTGACATATTTTATGCTGCGATGAACTACTCCTAGAAATTTTATGACATCAATGTATTTTTTGTGGTCAGTCTAATTTAAAGGCCTGTGCGATGTTAAGTTGTGAAGATCTTGAGTTCTCGTTAAAAGGCGTGTCCATGGCTCCGTCACGAAGTTCGATGTCTCGCCATGGGAATAAAAGATGTTTTAACTCAGGCATAAAATGTCCGATCTTCCCCAAACTGCACTTGTGTGATAAGGGTCCTGGCCTGAACAGATCTGAAGGCCAAAATTCCATCAGGTGTGGCAAAATGGCTTGATAGCGCCACCTATACACTTTCAACGGAGTGCGCCTCGAGCTATGTTTCACGTACATGTACAAAAATCGGTATACACATGTAACACACCAATACCTACAAAAAAGTCTCTTGGTACGAAATCCGAATCCCAACAGGAAGTCGGATATTTAGAATTTTCTCTGCAATATTGGCGTTGTTTTTGCCATTTTCAGGGGTTGTACTTTAACGAACTCCTCCTAGAGATTTATTCAGATCAACACCAAACCTGGTCAGTGTAATCTTAAGCCCTTTGCGATGTTAAATTGCGAAGATCTTTAGATTTCGTTAAAGGGCGTGTCCATGGCGGCCTGACAAATTTCGATGTTTCGCCATGAAAAAGGAAGTTGCTGTAACTCAGACATACAATGTCCAATCTGCCCCAAACTTCACATGTTAGATAAAACTTCTGCCCTTAACAGATCTCCATGCCCACATTCAGTTATAGTCATAGCGCCACCTATTGGCAACAGGAAGTGACATGTTTTACGCTGCGACAAACTACTCTTATAATTTTTTTGAGATTAACATATATTTTGTGGTCAGTCTAATCTAAAGGCCTGTGCAATGTTAACTTTTGGAGATCTTGAGTTTTTGTTAAAGGGCATTTCCATGGCGCCATGACAAAATTTGATGTCTTGCCACAGCAAGAGAAGTTGTTGTAACTCAAGCATAAAATGTTCAATCTTCCCCAAACTTCACATGTTTGATAAGAGTCCTGGCCTGAAGACATCTGAAGGCCAATATTCCATTATAATGATAGCGACACCTGCTAGCAACGGTAAGATTGGCACATATATGGGATATACTTTGATATATTCCACTTATATTTAGGACATTAAATGCATATTTCTCAACGTTCACCTTTTTACTAAAGCCACACGATGGCGGTGAGCCCGGGTGCGAGGGCCCGTTCATCGCTGCTTGCAGCTTTAATTAGGGCCCGAGCACCGATGGTGTGAGGACCCTATTGGAATTGCTTCGTTTATTATTAGGGCTCAAGCCTGGAGGGCGAGAGCCCTATTGTTTTCCTTAGGATTATTTGTTATTATTATTATTATTATTATTTATTATTATTATTTTTCTTCAAGGTTTCGGGGGCTTTTGGGGCCCTTAACATGCTTAAAAAGTCTTGAAAATTGGCACACACATTGGAACCTGCGGCCATTAGGGCCGGGCAGAGACTGATACACGGGCGTGGCACAGGGGCTCTACAGCGCCCCCTGGAATATGGAGGGCCATATATCATACATACTTGCACATAGACATACGAAACTCGGTACACATATAGAACTCATCAATACAAACAACTTTCGTATTGCATATCATAGGCTCCGCCCAACAGGAAGTTGGCTATTTGGGGTTTATTATTCATATTTGTCGTCAAAGTTGTGGGGGCTTTTGGGGTCCTTAACATACTCAAAAACTCTTGAAAATTTGCGCACACTTTGGAATCTGTGGCCTGAAGGAGCCTGCAGAGGCTGAGACCTGGGCGTGGCACAGGGGCTCTACGGCGCCCCCTGGATCACAGTTATAAATGTTGATGTATAGCTCACACATACTTGCACGTATTAATATGAAACTCAGTACACATATAGATCTCATCGTGCCGAACAACTTTCGTATTGCATATCATAGGCTCCGCCCAACAGGAAGTCAGCTATTTAGAGTTATGTAAAAAGCGCATGCTCTGGAATTTGAAATACTTGTCATAGGTTTTTACTCGATTGCCGCCAAACTCGGTCAACATGATCTCAAGACATTGGGGATGAAAAATTGCCAGGGGATTTTTAATATCTCAAACGGTTTGCTCGTGGCGAGGCTTTGAAATTATGGCGAGAAATGAGAAACAGGAAGTGTCTAATACCATCCACATACATTTCCTAATTTTAATCAAACTTCATCAGATTATTCATTGTATGATGTCGATCGCATATATGTGACTATTAGGAGTCAAAGTTATAGCGCCACCAAGTGGCAGCAGGAAGTGTGTCATTTTCAAAATGCTTTGAATTCAGCATCTTATTTTTACTCGATTTGCTTCAAACTTCATCAGAATAATGTTAAAACACAGCCGATATAAATCTGCTAGGGGGATATTGATATCTAAAAATATTGTTGCCGTGGCAACATGTCAAACTGGAATACTTCTCAGGTGATTTTGAGGCATATAACATGCTTAGAATTTCATCAAACTCAGAACACATATCAGTATTAGTGACAGCTAGACACTGGCAAAATTTCATAAGAGGGCGTGGAAGAGGCACTCTATAGCGCCACCTTTTGTCAAAAGTGGGGGGGTTAGTTTTAGCTACAGACACCAAACTCAGTACAAAAATTGTTCTTATCAAGACGGACAACTTTCTAATTCACAGTCATCAGCTACGACCAACAGGAAGTCGGCTATTTTGATTTGAATGTGGATTGTTTTTTACATTTAGCTGTGAATTAATGCATACTGCTCAGAGGAGAGTAACACTATACACACCAAACTTGGTGTACATGTTGAAAAAACATTGAGGAACTTAAATTGTGAATGGGTTTGGATAGCTTGGATGGTTTTGTCGTGGGGATTTTTTAAAATGACAATAAAGATGGAATTATTAATTTTCCTGCATTTTTAAATTCCAAACACTTCAAAACCTTTTTTCATACAGAAAAAAAGTTATTCTGAGTAAATATGCATAGTTTCATGACTTTACAACACTGTATGGATAACAGAAAATTAAAAAACTGTCAGACATCTCATATCACTCTGTCCCTCTGTTTGAGTGTGTGTGCTTAGACTTCCATTGTCTGAGAGAAATAGCGCCCCTACAGGTGCAGTTACCGGAATAAAAAAGGGAGGAGACTGTCTTTTGGTTTCGATTTTAAATCGGTTAAAATACAAATAAATACTTGGATTTAATTCACACTGACAAGCTAAACCAACATATATGATTATTATAAGGTCAGGGCTCATTAATAATTGATGTGTGGTCAGTGATACGTGAGAAACACGAGAGATGAATCACCGCTCTGAGCAGGAGCGTGTGGAATGATGAGCTCAGAAAAAAACGAGTTTATTCTTGTTTTATAGCTATTAAAAATAAAGTATTGCAGCGATATCACACAATTCACCAATTAGAGCACACCAAGAGCTAAATTAAGATGTTTTTGAACTGTTTGTGTGAAAATGAAATATTCGCGGCTGCCTATCTGAAATCACTGCCTCCGATCAGCGCGCACAGTGTCACAAGTTCAAAACAAACGAATTTATTCTTGTTTAAGAGCTTTTCAAAATAAATTATTGCCATAAATGCACACAATACATCCATTATAACACAACACGAGCTAAATGCAGGTGTTTGTGACCCGTTTAAGTGCGCAAGACTATTTGAAAGCGCGACTGGCAGAATAACATTTCTCTCTCGAGCTGCAGGATTCTGCCTTTCGTCGTAAGAACGAACACATCACGGACAAGATTATTTCAAAATACATAATAGCTTGGCTAATATAAACGAAAACAGCCACGTGAACATAAACTGTTGAGAAATAAATCTGAAGTGGATCTACTGGATTTTAATATTAAGTGACCGCACATACCAGCTGCTTCTGTCTTCAATTTAATCTATATAAAAAATTAAACTCATTCATCTTGGCTGCTTTTTAATGTGTGTACATATTTATTTATTATTTTGCTCTAACAAGACTTAATCTATATTTAATTAAATCAATTACATTTGATTTTACATTTGATTTGTCCATTTCTGCATCTAAACGCCTAAAAACCTAAAACATGCTCTATTATACTATTGTTAGCAATTTCTTTATCGTCCAATTTATCTGGTGTTACACACTT